>NC_133375.1:42576659-42687041 GCF_049309525.1 Garra rufa
ATGCCAAAATAGTTTTCATGACCATTATAAATAATGAAAAAATATATACATCATGCTATCATGCTTTCATTTATTTTTGCCTTCATTAATGCTGATTTATTTAGACATGCTTTCAAAAACGCAAGTCTGCCGCACCTCAAAATCAATACAAAGTCATAGAAATAATATGTAGAAATACATTTTAGGACCATTTTTGCATGGCAAGATTATTTTTATGACTATTATGAATTAATAATAATTTATATATTAAAGCATTTCTACATCATACTAATATTGACTTTAATATATGGTGATTTAAATGTCAAGCCTGCCTCAAAATCAAGATAAAAGAAATTTAAATTGTAGGACATTTTATTTACTTACTTATTTATTCATTCATTGTTTTCATGACCATTATGAATTATGCTATATATATATATATATATATATATATATATCATATTACTTCCTTATATGAACAGCCAAACCAACAAAAATTAAAAAGAAATAAGTAATAAATTAATCAGTTTAATAATGAAAAAATAAATAAAAGAATAAATTACTTGATAAAAAATTAAATGAAAAATAAATAATAATAAAAAATAAATAAAGGAATAAATTACTTGATAAAAAATTAAATAAAAATAAATAATAAATTAAATAAATGTAATAAAAAATAATAATAATATATATATATATATATATATATATATATATATATATATATATATTCTAAAGCAATTATCAGAATGGTAATATTTACTTATATTTGTTTTGACTTGTGCTATTATAATGAAGTCATTCCATTACCATACTGAGACTGTAATTAAAGTGACCTTTGAGAATAATGAAAAATTAAAATGTCTGGCATATGAAAATCATGCCTAATTGTCAAAAAAAAAAAATAATGTCACAATGCAAAAATAAATATTAATGCTCCTAAAACAGGCTACATTATATTTATATATATTTTTTCTTTTTATTCTGCAGTCAATTAAACCTGCTGAATAGAAACAACTGCACAGACAGGTGACAATAGTTTCTTTTATTCCACAAAAGTCTGGAAATACGCAGATTAATTCTTGTGTTGGGTTTTCAAGGTCATTATTCAGAATAGCTTGAGCAGCCTCTGTATATTCATAATGAAATCAGCTCTAGGTATTGTTTTATTAATTTTCTTTTTTTATGCCTGACAGGTGCACATTTGTTGGACTAATGACATAAATTCTGTTCATTAAGGCCTTTAGCATTTGTCTTGATCATAATCGTTTGTAGGCGCTCTGGCTCAATATAAAAAAGAGAGGTTTTTTGGCAGGGTTGATAAACGTGTGGCCCGCTCCCTCATTTTATCATTATTATCCCTTCATTCCACAGTGAAAAACAAACTCATTTCAGCGGTTCAATAATAACACTCCAGTTTAATGTGGACTTTCGTTTTTGCGGTTTGAGGCCTTTTGTTTGATTACTGGAAAAACTTTAGGAAACATTAGGAAATGCTTCAATATGAGTTTTACATGGGTCATGTCGAGCAAAAATGGTTTCTACTTAAACATTTAAGCTGTATTCATTTTTATTTAGCAAAACATATTACTTCCTTATATGAACAGCCAAACCGACAAAAATTAAAAATAAATAAGTAATAAATTAATCAGTTTAATAATGAAAAAATAAATAAAAGAATAAATTACTTGATAAAAAATTAAATAAAAAATAAATAATAATAAAAAATAAATAAAGGAATAAATTACTTGATAAGAAATGTAATTAATAATAAATAAATAAGTAATAAATAAATAAATGTAATAATAAAAAAATAAATAAAGGAATAAACTACTTAATAAAAAAGTAATAAATAAATCAATGTAATAAGAAGAAAATGAATAAGGGAATAAATTACTTGATAAAAGTTTTTTATTAAAAATAAATAAGTAATAAATAAATAATAAGAAGAAAATAAAGAAAGATATAAATTACTTGATAAAAAATTAAATTAAAAATAAATAATAAATTAAATAAATGTAATAATAAAAAATAAATAAGGGAATAAATTACTTGATAAACAATTTAATTAAAAATAAATAATAAGAAAATAAATAAAGGAATAAATTATTTGATAAGAAATGTAATTAATAATAAGTAATAAATAAATAAATGTAATAATAAAAAAATAAATAAAGGAATAAACTACTTAATAAAAAAGTAATAAATAAATCAATGTAATAAGAAGAAAATGAGTAAGGGAATAAATTACTTGATAAAAGTTTTTTATTAAAAATGAATAAGTAATAAATAAACAATAAGAAGAAAACAAAGAAAGATATAAATTACTTGATAAAAAAATAAATAAAAAATAAATACATAATAAATAAATAAATAAATAAATGTAGTAAGAAAATAAATCAAGGAATAAATTACTTGATAAAATTTTTTATTAAAATGAATAATAAGAAGAAAATAAATCAAGGAATAAGTTACTTGATTAAAAAAATAATTAAAAGTAAGTAATAAATAACTAAATGTAATTATAAAAAATAAATAAGGGAATAAATTACTTGATAATAAATTTAATTAATTTTTAATCAAGTATAGTCTAAATTATTTTTAAAGGTTTTACTTTTCATTTTTTATTTTTTTATTTTATTACTTTTTAATTATTTTTTAGAAAATCATGTTCAGATATAAAAATAAATGTTGTATAAATAAAAGACAAATGTAGTAATACAAATGTAAAGTTTTGTCTTTATCTAAAAATATAGATATTAAAATTATGATTGTTAAAATAAATAATGTTTACATTTATAGAGTGTTCATTTGTCAAAATAAAATGAAATCAAATAAACATACTTTTATTTTACCAGCAAAAACCATGTACATTTGTAAAGTATGCATTTGTGTAAAACAAAAAAATATATTAAATATAAATATATTATTTCACCAATATAAAATAAAAATAAATGAATTCACTTTTTTTCACACATTTCTAAAGTGAATATGGATTTGTGAAAATAAAATTTAATAAAAATACATTATTTCATCTGAAGTGAATATGCATTTATGTCAAAATAAAAAGAAATAAAATAAAAAATACATTATTTCACCTAATATGCATTTGAATAAAATAATAAATACAATTAAAAGTATATAATTTCACCAAAATAAAATAAAAATAAATGAATTCACTTGCTAAAATAATTGACATTTCTAAAGTGAATATGGATTTGTTAAAATAAAATAAAATAAAATAAAAAATACATTATTTCATCTGCTGAAATAGACATTTTGAAAGTGAATATGCATTTTTGTCTAAACAAAAAGAAATAAAATAATAATACATTAATTCACTTACTAAAATAATTGACATTTCTAAAGTGAATATGGATTTGTGAAAATAAAATTTAATAAAAAATACATTATTTCATCTGAAGTGAATATGCATTTATGTCAAAATAAAAAAAAATAAAATAAAAAATACAGTATTTCACCTAATTAAAAGTATATAATTTCACCAAAATAAAATAAAAATAAATGTATTCACTTGCTAAAATAATTAACATTTCTAAAGTGAATATGCAATTGTAAAAAAATAATATAATAAATAAAATAAAAAATAAATTATTTTTTCTTCTGAAATAGACATTTTGAAGTGAATATGCATTTATGTCGAAATAAAAAGAAATAAAATAAAAATACATTATTATACGTACTAAAATAATTTTTAAATTGAATATTCATTCGTCTCGAAATAAAATGAAATCAAAGAAACATACATTATTTTACCAGCAAAAACATGCACATTTCTAAAGTGAATATGCATTTGAATAAAATAATAAATCAAATTAAAAATATATAATTTCACCAAAATAAATTAATTCACTTGCTTAAATAATTGACATTTCTAAAGTGAATATGGATTTGTTAAAATAAAATAAAAAATACATTATTTCATCTGCTGAAATAGACATTTTGAAAGTGAATATGCATTTTTGTCTAAACAAAAAGAAATAAAATACATTAATTCACTTACTAAAATAATTGACATTTCTAAAGTGAATTTGTGTAAATAAAATTAAATTAAAAATATATTAGTTCACCCATATAAAATAAAAATAAATGAATTCTCTTGGTAAAATAATTGACATTTCTAAAGTGAATATGGATTTGTGAAAATAAAATAAAATAAAATAAAAAAATTTAAATAGACATTTTAAAGTAAATATGCATTTATGTCAAAATAAAAAGTAAATACATATATAAAAATATTATATACATTATTAAACATTATTTCATCTGCTAAAATAATTGACATTTCTAAAGTGAGTATTCATTTGTATAAAATAATAAATAAAATTAAAAATATATAATTTCACCAAAATAAAATAAAAATTAATTATTTCACTTGTTTCACCTCCATACATTCAGACGCAGACAATATTACGGATTACTATTTTAATTTGATCAAAATAGCCATAAATTAATATTTGCATAATATTAAAATGCAGATACAAAATGTATTCAATTATTAAAACGATCAAAAGTGTTTCAAATAAATGCTAAACTTTTTATTGTACCTTTTCCAAATGCTAAAAAAAATATGAAGCATCATAACTGTTTTCAACATTAATAATAATCATAAATTGCTAATATACAAATCAGCATATAAAAGTGATTTCTGAAGTATCATGTGACACTGAAGCCTGGAGTAATGGTGCTGAAAAGTCAGATTTTATCACAGAAATAAATTATATTTTAAAATATATCAAAGAGAAAACATCTGTTATATAATGTAATAATATTAATGTTTTTTTTCTCAATTTTTGATCAAATAAAAGCAGCCTTGGTGAGCATAAAAACTAACCCTAACCTTTTAAACGGTGAGATATAACTATATTTAGGCAGTTTTGTATATGCTGTTTTTAATTTAGCTCTGCTGCTTTGCACTGGTCCATCACAGTCCCTCATTATTCAATTAGACACACTTTAATTTGTTCATGGGGCCAAAGCTCTTAGCGTTTAGTGGCTTATTAACTGTTCTGCATGCTCCTTTATGTAGCCTCCATCCATCAGCAGTATATAAAATTACATTTGTTGCTATCTGTTCTATCAGACATACCGACCACTAACTCCTTCCCCGCAGCCCTTTTATCTGATGTCTTACCAAAAGCAGTCGCTGTGGCAGGATCAAATGTATTTCAGACGTTTGAGTCCAAGAGCGATTGCAAAATGAAGCATAATTCACCTTTGTGACAGCGTTAGTCGATTCCCGCTATGCGCTTGTGTTTTGTTCTTCTTATCTCTCGGGTTTGAAAGCTAAATAAAAGAAAGCACTTAGTCATCTGACACATTAAGGCTAGAAAAACATGTGGAAACATTGTTTGCAAAATGTTGAAATGTTTACAAAAGTGTTTCTTTGTTTTAACTCAAAATGTAACATTATTTGAATTTTGGTTTATATTCTAAGTACATTTAAAAAGTCCAGTTTTCTTGTTGTGATTAGAACGTTATTTTAAGGTTACAAAAATGTTTGATAAAACAAAACTCATCTGTTTAGTTGTGCATTTATTGAATGAGCACTGTGCTATGTCCGAACAGATTGCATTATTTTATAATCATTTCTACTGTTTTAATAAATTTTTAAATCATTTAAAATGTTCTTAAATCTTCTGTTTTTATTGTTGTGATTTATTATGATATGATTTTTATATTATGATTTTAATTCCTCTTATGTACAGCACTTTGAATTACCACTGTGTATGAAATGTGCTATATAAATAAACTTGCCTTGCCTTGATACTAATCTTTTACCCAAAATATAACATTATTTGAATGTTTTTAATATTCTAAGGACATTAAATGTCTAGTTTTCTTGTCATGATTAGAATGTTATTTAAAGGGTTACAAAAACATTTCTTAAATGTTCTACGGATTTTATTTTTTACTCAAATTGTAACGTTATTTAAACGTTTATTTTTAATGTTCTAACAAGTTCTAATAATTTTTTTTTTTTACTCAAAATATTCTTAAACGTTAAAATGTCCGTTTCTTTTCATGATTGGAACGTTATTTAAAGGTTACAAAAATGTTTTGTAAACGTTCTACGAAAACTACTAGTTTTACTAATTTTAAGTTTAAAGGATAACTAATGCCAAAATGCAACCTGGGCAGTTTTTTTTAATGTAAACGAGACAAACTTATATCTAAAAGCAAATGAGCCGTTTTTGAGATTGACCGTGGTTTCGTTTTGTGGTCAATGGCCGGTGAATGGGAGTACTAGGGGCATAACTAGGGGCATCAAAATCGATATTTTTACAACACTAAGAAGGCTCGACACACCCTGAAACTCAAAGTATCGCCTGGGTCTCTACTTTTTTTAATAGTCTTATGTTAAAATTCAGTCCAGTCTTGTTCTTGTGATTATTTTAAGGTTACAAAAATGTTTCTTAAATGTTTTACAAATTTTATTTATGTTATTTGAATGTTTATTTTTAATTTCCAAAGAATGTTAAAAATTTCCAGTTTTCATGATAAGAATGTTTTCTAAAGATTACAAAAACATTTTCTTAAACATTCTATTTGATTTTTCCCCATGTTATTTGAACATATTTGAACACATGGCAATATTCTTAAAGGTTCAAATGTCCAGTTTTCTTGTCGTGATTTGAATGTTATTTAAAGGTTACAAAAATGTTTCTTAAAGATTCTACAAATTTTATTTTTGCTCAAAATGTAACAGAATTTGAAATTTTTTAAATATTCTTGTAACTTTAAAATGTCATCTTGTAATTAGAACATTATGTAAAGGTTACAAAAACGTGTCTTAAATGTTCTACAGATTCTACTTTTTTTTACCACAAATATATTATTTGAACGTTAATTTTTTTTTCTAAGCAGGTTAAATTGTCTAGTTTTCTTGTCACGATTAGAACATTATTTAAAGGTTACAAAAACGTTTCTTAAACATTCTACTAATTTTATTTTTTACTCAAAATGTAACATAATTTGAATATTGAATATAATTTGAGTCTTCTTCTTTTGATTAGAAAATTATTTAAAGCTTACAAAAATATTTCTTAAACATTTTACTAATTTTGTTTAACAAAATTTTGTTAACTTTGTTACTTAAAAGTAAAAAAAAAAAAAAAAATTATAATGTTCAACAAGTACAAATAACATCATAAAGACATTCCAAGAATGTTGTTCAAGGAATATTTTCTCTCAACATTATAAGCATGTATAAACATTACTTCAAGACCATTTTGTCATCAAATTTATATAACTTTTTAAAAAACGTTCTGAGAACGTTTCGTGTTAGCTGTCTAAAAATGCCAGGTACTTTTTGTAGCACGTCATCTTAGATTTATAACCTCCAACGTGTTTCCTTTCCTCTACAGGACGGAAAATAGTTTGGCCGAGAAGCTGGCCAAAAATCCCGGCTGTCATACCGTAAAGAAACATGATATTAAAATGTAGTAGTTCTCTTTAGAAAGACAACACGCTTGACCGGACACATCAACCTGGGCTTATGCATGCATGAACATGCTGAACTGATCTATCAGCGTGTCATCGATTTACAGCAAGGACTAAAAGTTAGGCATTTACATGAAAAGCAACAAGTAAGATAAATGTCCACCCTCAGCAGGGTGCAAACATCTCCCGTTCTCTAGGGGGCGCCGAAGTGCTCTGAAACTACAGGAAGCTGAAATAACAAACCATTGCATCCATCCAAATATCCAATGGAAAGGTGGTAAGATGATCTTCTGTTAACAAATACTCATGCATATTGCCAGCATCAACAGGTGTGTTTTGTTGAGTTGCGCAAAATAATGTCCTCGGACTTGGATGGAGCGAGTTACAGACCGCAGCATATATTTCAGTCCCTCAGTGGTCAAAAGCAACAAATCTGATCTTAAAATAATGAAGGAGTTGATGTTTTTTAGCCTGAGGAACAGCAGGACCCCTGGATGTCTTGTTTTTCATGGAAACACCTTGGAATAACATATTTCTTTTGCTCTGTTTTTCTTCTCGTGTGTCTTCTGCTTCCCGTTCGCATTTGTGTGCCGGCGTTTATAATGATCAGGCCGGCGGGTGACGGGGGTCAGACGCTCTCGGCGTGATGGATGAGGAGGCCCGTCTTCCGTCTGAGCCGTTATCACAGTGTAAAGCACATCGCTCAGGCCTCTCTGGCACTGATGCTGCGTTTATACTCGCAGACAACCTTCTCACTATCAGCACTGAGCTCTAATGTGACTTTATAGAGAAAGTGAGAGAAGGCAATCTTACGCTTTGACAGTGGTTTCACACTTTTTTAATCACGCTTTTGGATTTAAGAACTAGTGCAGGGTTGCTTTGGTGAGAATGAAAGCTCATTTGCAAAACAGCTTCATTTATTTTATATGTTTCCATATGAGCACATACAGTCAAACCAAGAATTATTCAGAAACCAGGTATAATTTTTGCTATAGTATGGAAGCCCATTTTTTGCCACTGAATAAAAAATAAAAATGGTAAATGCGACTTTTTATCTCACTATTCTGACTTTTTTTTTTTTTGCAATTGCGCATTTGCATATCGCAATTCTGACTTTTCTTTTCAGAATTGTGAGATATAAACTCAAAATTGCAAGTTATAAAGTCAGAATTCTGAGATAGAAACGTGCAATTCTGGCTTTTTTTTCTCAGAATTGCGTCATGTAAACTGATAATTCTGACTTTTTTGCTCGCAATTGCGAGTTTACACTTCGTAATTCTGACTTTTTTCTCAGAATTGTGAGATTTAAACTCACAATTGCACGTTATAAAGTCAGAATTCAAAATTGTAAAAAATAAAGTCCGAATTCAGAGATATAAACTTGCAATTCTGACTTCTTTACTCAGAATTGCATCATATAAACTCATAATTCAGACTTTTTTTCCTCAGAATTGTGAGATATAAACTCACAATTGCGAGAAATAAAGTAAAAAAACTCACAATTTTGAGTTATAAAGTCAGAATTGAGGGATATAAACTCACAATTTTGACTTTTTTCCTGCAATTGCGGGATATAAACTCAATTGTGGGTTATAAAGTCAGAATTATAAGATATAAACTCACAATTTTTTTTCTTGCAATTGCGAGTTTACATCTCATAATTCCAACTTTTTTCGAAGAATTGCGCCATATAAACTCGTAATTGCAACTTTTTTCGAAGAATTGCGTCATGTAAACTCGTATTTGTGACTTTTTTCTCAGAATTGCGTCATGTAAACTCGTAATTGCGACTTTTTTCTCAGAATTGCGTCATGTAAACTCGTAATTGCGACTTTTTTCTCAGAATTGCGTCATGTAAACTCGTAATTGCGACTTTTTTCTCAGAATTGCGTCATGTAAACTCGTATTTGTGACTTTTTTCTCAGAATTGCGTCATGTAAACTCGTAATTGCGACTTTTTTCTCAGAATTGCGTCATGTAAACTCGTAATTGCGACTTTTTTCTCAGAATTGCGTCATATAAACATGTATTTGCGACTTTTTTTCTCAGAATTGCGCCATATAAACTCGTAATTGCGACTTTTTTCTCAGAATAGCGTCATATAAACTCGTAATTGCGACTTTTTTCTCAGAATTGCGTCATATAAACTTGTAATTGCGACTTTTTTCTCAGAATTGCATCATATAAACTTGTAATTGCAACTTTTTTCTCAGAATTGCATCTTATAAACTCACAATTTTGAGTTATAAAGTCAGAATTATTAGATTTAAACTTACAACGGCGAGTTATAAAGTCAGAATTTTGAGATATAAACTCAAAATTGTGAAAAATAAAGTCAGAAATATGAGATGTAAACTTGCAATTCTGACTTTTTTTTAAAAAGAAAAATAAAGTAAAAAATTCTGACTTTTTTCTCACAATTGCAAGTTTACATCTCATAATACATACTTTTTTCTCAAAACAGTGTAGGATTTACTTGAAAACTATTAAACACTTTTAAAAGACAAAAAAGTAACACATTATATATAAGAATTATTTGAATGTATATAAGAATGAGATTTAGGAAAAACATACCCCAGTAATCTTATTTACAGCTTCAAAAAATTATTTTTACCGTCTAACTAGAAATGATTTAGCACAGTTAAAGTGTTTTCATTTTTCTGTTTGCATGACCTTTTAAAAGCATAATTACTCTGAATTAATTGTGCAGTCCAGGAGAAAGGGTTTAATAAAAATCACTCACAATATATTTATCATGAAATTATTCATATAGCAAATGAAAACACTTGCTTAGACTATCTTGAGGTTTTTGGCGAATAAAAATGAGAATTAGTACAAT
Source organism: Garra rufa (assembly GCF_049309525.1). NCBI lineage: Eukaryota > Metazoa > Chordata > Actinopteri > Cypriniformes > Cyprinidae > Garra > Garra rufa. The sequence goes on from NC_133375.1 coordinate 42,586,942, forward strand.
GCTCCAAAAATGTTCTTCCTCAGTATTTTCATATTGTTTTCCAGTACAAATATATAAACATTCTTAAATCAAAGCTATTTGTATGAAGCAAAATGACTTAAAAAGACTTGTTTTCTGAGAAATTGATCAGAATGAAGAGAGATTGTGATGAAAGCAAAAATCTATCTGCCAACGGGGTCAGAAAAATAAATTGACAGAATACAGAAAACAAGGAGTTTATATCTCACATTTCTGAGAAAAAAGTCGGAATTACGAGTTTATATGATGCAATTCAGAGAAAAAAGTCCGAATTCTGAGATCTTCTTCTTGATCTCTCACAATTCTGACTTTATAACTGACAATTGTGTTTATATAAGATATAAAATATCTTGTCATTTTACAGCTCCAAAAATTTTTAGGAATGTTTAAATATTTGTAATGAGAAAAAAATAATTTTTTTTTTGCAGTGACATTCTGTCAGATTCTTCAGTCAGGATAATAATGACATTGTCCCAAATCTCCTGTTGACACACTAAAGTAGCTGCAGAACAGTGAAGGATCTCATATTGCATACAGTAATCCTCTCATTATTGAACAGATAAGCGCAATCCTATAAAACAGGTTGAAGGGCACAAACACACACTGGCACGATTGTCTACAGTATACCTGCAGCTGAACTTATATGTGTTTCTCCAACCCAGTGTGGAAATCTCAATTCTTCACAGCTGTTTCAGCTCAGAGTGTTTTGGGACGTGTTTCCGAGGCCGCTGGAGGCGTCTGACGTTTCACGATAACAGAACAGAGTGCTTCGTATACACTGGGATAGGATCCACGGCCAGATGTGTTGTGACTCTGCTAATGAAAATTAGTCGTTTAGATCAGGTCTGCGGTTTTGGACGGTCTCTGAACTGCTCCTGAAGGCACACGGGAGTTTAGTGCAAGCAAATTGTTGGATGAAGGAGATTCGGCGCTCGCTGCATGCGTTCCATTAGATGCATAAGCCGTCGTATAAGGTAGAGCTGCCTTTTAATGTCACGTTCAAGCAGTTCAGATTTCTCATGAATAGTTCTCAGGAATTCAAGATGTAGATGAGTTTGTTTCTTCATCAGATTTGGAGAAATGTAGCATTGCATCACTTGCTGGATATTGCAGGATATAAACTCACAATTGCGAGAAAGAAAGTAAAAAATTCAGACTTTTTTCTTGCAATTGTGAGTTTACATCTCATAATTCTGACTTTTTTCTCAGAATTGCGTCATAAACTGTGACGCCTGGGAAAAATGGAGAGGAAGCAAAATGCAAGTGAAAACAGGGGTTTAATTTTGGATACATGAAACACGGGATGAATTCTCCTGTACACTGGAGGAAGATTAGGGCGGACTGCCACCGGACTAATGATCTTGGTGACAGAGAACAGGCCAATTAATTTAGGAGCAAGCTTATTAGACACGGATACGGAAGGTCTAGACCGGTGGCGATCGGCCTTGGCCTTGGTGCACGCTCCCACCTGGAGTAGAGTCTCGCGTGCTCTAGTCCATGTGCGATGACACCTCTGGACAAAGGCGTGAGCAGAGGGGACCGCGACTTCGGATTCCAGACTAGGAAAAATTGGTGGCTGGTAACCTATACTACATTCAAACGGAGATAGGCCCGTAGATGATACTGGTAATGAATTGTGGGCGTACTCCACCATTGATAGTTGTTGGCTCCATGAGGAAGGATTCTTGGAAACCAGACATCGCAACATTCCCTCCAAATCCTGGTTGGCTCTCTCAGTTTGACCGTTGCTCTGGGGATGAAACCCAGAGGACAGACTAACAGTCGCACCCAGTAGTTTGCAAAACTCTCACCAAAATTTGAACACGAATTGGGGTCCTCTGTCGGAAACCACGTCCGTCGGGAGGCCATGTAACCGGAAGACGTGGTTAACGACTGTTAATGCTGTCTCCTTGGCTGAGGGTAATTTGGGCAAGGGAATGAAATGGACCGCCTTCGAGAACCGGTCCACCATGGTCAAAACTACCATGTTACCCTGGGAGGGTGGGAGGGCTGTAACAAAATCTAGAGCGATATGGGACCAGGGTCTCGAAGGGATCGGCAGCGGTTGAAGGAGCCCATCAGGGGGTCTTTTAGAAGTCTTACCAGTGGCACAAACTGAGCAAGCCAGAACAAAACTGAATGTCGCGAGCCATGAGTGGCCACCAAAATCGTTGCTTGACCAAATGTGCGGTGCGACTGACTCCTGGATGACGAGCCACACTGGAACAATGCCCCCACTGAATGACCTTGGACCGTAATACCTCTGGCACAAATAAACGATTCAGTGGACAACCAACCGGAGGCGTTACACCTTGTAAGGCTGTTTTGACCCTCGATTCGACCTCCCATGTGAGTGCGGAGATAATTAGCGTCTCTGGAAAAATGCACTCGGGAGTAGACGGGCGATCGGAATGGTCAAAAATACGTGACAAGGAATCAGCTTTGATGTTCTTGGAACCCGGGCGGTACGAGAGAGTAAAGTCAAAATGTCCGGAAAAAAAAAGTGCCCACCGAGCCTGCCTGGAGTTCAATCTTTTGGCAGTTCTAATGTATTCCAAGTTCTTATGATCGGTCCATACGATAAAAGGTACTCCCGACCCTTCTAACCAGTGACGCCATTCTTCCAATGCTAACTTGACTGTCAACAACTCTCGGTTACCAATATCATAATTACTTTTGGCAGGGGACAGACGGTGGGACAAAAACGCGCACGGATGCATTCTGTCGTCTGCCGGAGAGCGTTGGGATAGCACTGCACCTACCCCCACCTCTGACGCATCAACCTCCACCACGAACTGATGTGATGGATCAGGGGTGACCAAGATGGGGGCTGAAACAAAGCGGCCTTTCAGTTTGGTAAACGCAGCCTCAGCTGCATCTGAACCACCTGAACGTAGTTCTGGGGGAGGTCAAGGCAGTCAGAGGAGAGGCTAGTTGGCTGAAATTGCGAATAAAACGCCGGTAGAAATTGGCGAACCCCAGAAACCTCTGTAGGGCCTTACGGGAATCTGGACTTGGCCAATCCACCACAGCCTTAACCTTTCTCAGGATCCATACGCATCCCCTCAGATGACACAGTGTACCCTAGGAAAGGAACAGACTGTGCATGAAAAGCGCATTTCTCCGCCTTGACAAAAAGCCCATTCTCTAGCAGCCTCTGAAGCACTCGTCGAACGTGCTGCACATGCTCCTGGAGAGAAGAGGAAAAGATCAATATGTCATCCAGGTAAACATATATGAACCGATCGACCATATCTCGCAGCACGTCGTTGACGAGTGCCTGGAAGACAGCTGGAGAGTTGGACAAACCGAAGGGCATGACCAAATATTCAAAGTGCCCCCTGGGGGTGTTAAAAGCAGTCTTCTATTCATCCCCCCTCCTGATGCAGACCAAATGATAAGCATTCCTTAAGTCCAATTTAGTGAAGATCGACGCTCCCTGCAACCTCTCGAAAGCTGAAGACATCAGCGGCAAAGGATAAGTGTTCTTTACCGTGATGCTGTTCAGCCCCCGGTAGTCAATACAAGGTCGCAGGGACCCGTCCTTCTTCCCCACAAAAAAGAACCCCCGCTGGAGAAGAGGAGGGTCGAATGAACCCCGCTGCTAGAGAATCAGAAATATATTTCTCCATAGCCTCCATCTCTGGAACAGAGAGTGAATATAACTTGCCCTTAGGCGGAGACGTACCTGGCAGTAACTCTATGGCACAGTCATAGGGACGATGTGGAGGGAGAGAAGAAGCACGAGACTTACTGAACACCTCCTTCAGGTCTAGATACTCTGTGGGCACGTTAGACAAATCCACTGCCTTCTCCTGTAACACAGAAACAGAGACAGACGGACAAGTAGACACAAGACAGGACTCATGACACTTATTGCTCCACTCCGATACAGATCTCTGCTGCCAGTCAATCCTGGGGTTGTGTTCAGTGAGCCAGGGGTGTCCTAAGACAATGGGTGCAAGGGGGGAGTCCAGAATGTAGAAAGGGATGGTTTCAGTGTGGTTACCGGATACAGTGAGTGTGATGGGTTCGGTGGTGAATGAAATGGGGGGCAGAGTTTGGCCATTGAGAGCGTGGACTGCGATGGTGCGTGTGAGGGGTAGAAGTGGAGCTTGAATCCTTAGTGCAAACATGTAGTTCATGAAATTACCTTCAGCCCCTGAGTCCAAAAGTGCTTGACAGTCGTGAGAGTGGTCTGACCATCTTAGTCTTACCAGGAGGAGTATGGAGGTAGATCTGGATGAGGTCTTTTCAGCAGAAATCCCACCCGACAGTAGCCTCAAACTTACTGCCGGGCTGGCCCTTTTACCGGACAGTTATAAGTGTGATATGTCCCGCCGCCCCACAGTACAGGCACAAGCCTTGGGATCTCCGCCTCTCCTTCTCCTCCCGAGAGAGCCCGACCTGCATAGGCTCGTGATCGTTGACGGGGCTGACTGCGTCCCCGCCGCTGGCTCGAGGTGTAGATATCTCCCCAGGGGGAAGCCGAGCGGGTAACCTCTGCCGTTCGGCTCGGGAGAGTCGAGAGTCTACCCGCAGTGCCAGGTCGACAAGCCCATTAAGGGTGGTGGGTAGGTCCAGGGCGTAGATCTAGTTCTGGATGCGATCAGCCAGCCCATGCAGGAACATATCCCACTGCGCCTCCTCGTTCCACTGACACTCTGCCGCCAGGGTCCGGAATTCGATGGAGTAGTCGGAGACGGATCTCTCCACCTGTTTGAGATCCGCCAGGACCCGCGCGGTCTCAAACACCCTCTTCATCTCGGCGGAGAGTGTCTGGAACGAGGCACAGCATGGATCCTGGTTCTCCCACACCGCTGCTCCCCATAGTGCTGCTCTCCCAGTCAACAGGGTGAGCACGAACGCCACCTTGTTCTGCTCATTAACAAAGGTCCTAGGTTGAAGCGAAAAATGCATAGAGCAACGGGTTAAAAAAGCTCGGCAAAAGTTCGGCTCACCACTGTAGAGCTCCGGAGTAGGTAGGCTGGGCTCTGACTGGGAGACAGAGCTGGGTGGAATGAGGGGAGCTGGCGGTGTGGGTGGTGCAGCGGGAGCTTGCATCTGTTGAACTCTCTGGGTGAGCTCGGACACCTGTGAATAGCCTGTCCCAACTCATTCATGCTCTTCTCCTGGGCGTCCATCCGAGAGACACTGGCCCGAATAAACTCCTCCAACATGGAAGGAGTGGCACCTGCTGCTTCCATAGTTGTGACGCTTGGGAAAAATGGAGAGGAAGCAAGATGCAAGTGAAAACAGGGTTTATTGTAAAATGGTGAAATGGCAGAAATCCAATGAACAGAAATGGTCTCCCAGATGGGTTGGTGGCGCAGGGACAAGATGGTCAGCGTGATGGTGCAGAGTAGAGGTGAATCCAGTGACGATGAATATCCAGATGAGAAGAATGCATGACGACGAGACAAAGACCAGAATCCAGGACGAAGACGAACACGGGAAACACTCATCAGACATCAAACAACGATCTGACAAACAGGAGAGATTGCGGTGAGGTTTTATAGGAGCGATGATAGACAGCAGCTGGAGCGGGTAATGAGATCAGCAGACGCGCTGATTAGTGGTGACGTAATACACACACACATAAAACGCCAAATACACAAGACATGAAGAACACAGTGAATTCATGAACCGTGACAATAAACTCGTTATTTTGACTTTTTTTTCTCAGAATTGTGAGTTATAAAGTCAGAATTATGAGATATAAACTCACAATTGCGAGTTATAAAGTCAAAATTATGAGATGTACGAGTTTACATCTCATAATTCTGTCTTTTTTCTCAAAATTGTGGGATATAAACTCACAATTGTAAATTATAAAGTCAGTTATGATATGTAATCTCACATTTGCAAGAAATAAAGTAAAAAATTCTGACTTTTTTCTTGCAGTTGTGATTTTACATCTCATAATTCGGACTTTTTTCTCAGAATTGCGTCATATAAACTCGTAATTCTGATTTTTTTCTCAAAATTGTGAGATATAAACTCACAATTGTAAGAAATAAAGTAAACAATTCAGCCTTTTTCTTGCAATTGTGATTTTACATCTCATAATTCTGACTTTTTTCTCAGAATTGCGTCATATAAACTCGTTATTTTTACTTTTTTCTCAGAATTGTGAGTTATAAAGTCAGAATTATGAAATATAAACTCACAATTGCGAGTTATAAAGTCAAAATTATGAGATTTACGAGTTTACATCTCATAATTCTGTTTTTTTTTCTCAGAATTGCGTCATATAAACTCGTAATTCTGATTTTTTTCTCAAAATTGTGAGATATGAACTCACAATTGCAAGTTATAAAGTCAGAGTTATGATATATAATCTCACAATTTTGAGTGTTGAAGTCAGATTATGAGATATAAACTCACAATTGCAAGTTATAAAGTCAGAGTCATGATATATAAACTCACAATTGTGACTTTTTTTTCTCAGAATTTAATGCAATTTAATGTCATGTTAAAGCAGTTTAGATTTCTCATGAATAGTTCTCAGGAATCCAAGATGTAAATGAGTTTGTTTCTTCAACAGATTTGGAGAAAATGCAGCATTGCATCACTTGCTCACCAATGGATCCCCTGCAGTGAATGGGTGCCGTCAGAATGAGAGTCCAAACAGCTGATAAAAACATCACAATAATCCACAAGTCATTCCAGTCCCATCAGTTAACATCTTGAGAATCCAAAAGCTGAAACAAGAGCTTAAAAAGTCCATCTCCTGTTGTCCCTCACATGAAAATCCAGCCACATATTTTTGATGCGATCTAGGAAAACCCAACACATGGTGAAATTTTACCTTTTTTAGGTTTTGATAGGTTTTGAAAGCTGGACCCAAGCCCTTTCCATAACTTTTGTCCATAGCTTGAATGTAACAAAAGTTGTGGCTATCTTAAGTTGGCTAATAGCTATCACATTTGTTTAGAGCTGTTTTGAACTGTTTTGGTTTGTAAAAGGTGCTTGATCTGTGCAGATTTTCTTTGTGTAGCTTTTTAGTTTGTAGTTTCTTTTCTGTTCAGCGATACAGCGTATTTGCTCTCAATAATTAACACTTCATAATTCATGCACATTTAAATTGTAGATTCTCAACATTTTACCATTAAATGAACCATGACAGGTTCTCTTAAAAAAGTCTTAATTCACCCTTCCACAATTTTATGTCTTAAATCAGAGCAGAAAGTCTCACAGTAATGGCATTAAATGCTCCAGTACAAATATCTAAACATCCTTAAATGAAGGCACATTTATTTGAGATGAAAACTGAAGATATAAAGTCTTGTTTTCTGAGAAATTAAACAAAATGAAGTGAGTTTATGCTTTAAAACAAGAGCAAATGTGACCCTGGCCCACAAAACCAGTCTTAAGTAGCAGGGTATATTTGTAGCAATAGCCAAAAATACACTATATGGGCCATTAATGATCAATTTCTTCTTTTATGCCCAAAATCATTAGAATATTAACTAAAGATCATGTTCCATGAAGATTTTTGGTAAATTTCCTACAGTAAATATATAAAAAATGTATTTTTGATTAGTAATATGCATTGCTAAGAATTTCATTTGGACAACTTTAAGGGCAATTTTCTCAATATTTAATTTTTTTGCACCCTCAGATTTCTAGATTTTCAAATAAATAATACATAATTCTTTAAAAATGTAATTAATCTTTATAAATTAATTAGACATGCTATTTATTATTAAAACTGAATGAAACTATTAAAATGGAATGCAGAAAATTAATAGAAAACAGATTCACAGAATTTGATCAAGATAAAATTGATTTTGAGAAAAATAATAAAACGTATTTCATAGGGCAGTAAAATGTAATTTTTGTTAAACTTTAACAAATTTACTGTTAAATCTTGAACATTTTTTGATTTCAATTAATTAGACATGCTTTTTGATTAATATTTGTTTCGAGAAATACAGTCGAAATGATTTGAGAATACATTCGAAATGTTTCGAGGATACAGTTAAATGATTCGAGAATACAGTCGAAATGTTTCGAGGATACAGCTAAATGATTCGAGAATACAGTCGACATGTTTCGAGAATACAGTCGAAATGATTCGAGAATACAGTCGAAATATTTTGAGAATAAAGTCTAAATGTTTTGAGAATACAGTACAGTCTAAATGTTTCAAGAATACAGTCGAAATGATTTGAGAATACAGTTGAAATGATTTGGAAAATACAGTCGAAATGTTCCGAGAATACAGCCGAAATGATCTGAGACTACAGTCGAAATGATTTGAGCATACAGTCAATATGATTCGAGCATACAGTCAAAATGTTTTGAGGATACAGTCGAAAAGATTCAAGCATAGAGTCAAAATGATTCAAGCATACAGTCGAAATGATTTGAGCATATAGTCAATATGATTCGAGCATACAGTCGAAATGTTTTGAGGATACAGTCAAAAGGTTTCGAGAATAAAGTTGAAATGTTTTGAGAATACAGTACAGTCTAAATGTTTCAATAATACAGTTGATATGTTCCGAGAATACAGCCAAAATGATCTGAGACTACAGTCGAAATGATTCGAGCATACAGTCTAAATGTTTTGAGGATACAGTCGAAATGATTCGAGCATACAGTCGAAATGTTTTGAGGATATAGTCTAAATGATTCGAGCATACAGTCGAAAAGATTCGAGCATACAGTCGAAAAGATTCGAGCATACAGTCGAAATGATTCGAGCATACAGTCAATATGATTCGAGCATACAGTCGAAAAGATTCGAGCATACAGTCGAAAAGATTCGAGCATACAGTCGAAATGTTTTGAGGATACAGTCTAAATGTTTTGAGGATACAGTCGAAATGATTCGAGCATACAGTCGAAATGTTTTGAGGATACAGTCTAAATGTTTTGAGGATACAGTCGAAATGATTCGAGGATACAGTCAAAATGTTTCGAGAATAAAGTTGAAATGTTTCGAGAATACAGTACAGTCTAAATGTTTCAATAATACAGTTGAAATGTTCCGAGAATACAGCCAAAATGATCTAAGACTACAGTCGAAATGATTCGAGCATACAGTCAATATGATTCGAGCATACAGTTGAAATGATTCGAGCATACAGTCTAAATATTTTGAGGATACAGTCGAAATGATTCGAGGATACAGTCGAAATGTTTCGCGAATAAAGTCAAAATGTTTCGAGAATACAGTACAGTCTAAATGATTTGAGAAAACAGTCATAGTCAACAGGATAGTCAAAATGTTTAGAGGATACAGTTAAATGTTTAGAGAATACAGTCTAAATGTTTCGAGAATACAGTCGAAATGATCCGAGACTACAGTCGAAATGATTCAAGCATACAGTCAATATGATTCGAACATACAGTCGAAATGATTCGAGTATACAGTCGAAATGATTCAAGCATACAGTCGAAATGTTTTGAGGACACAGTCAAAATGATCGGAGACTACAGTCGAAATGATTCGAGCATACAGTCAAAATTATACGAGGATACAGTCGAAATGATTCGAGCATACAGTCAAAATGATTCGAGGATACAGTCGAAATGATTCGAGGATACAGTCGAAATGATTCGAGCATACAGTCAAAATGATTCGAGGATACAGTCGAAATGATTCGAGGATACAGTTGAAATGATTCGAGCATACAGTCGAAATGTTTTGAGGATACAGTTGAACTGATTCGAGGATACAGTCGAAATGATTTGAGCATACAGTCTAAATGATTTGAGCATATAGTCGAAATGTTTTGAGGATAGAGTCGAAATGTTTCGAGAATAAAGTCGAAATGTTTCGAGAATACAGTACAGTCTAAATGTTCTGAGACTACAGTCCAAATGTTTCGAGGATACAGTCGAAATGATTCGAGAATAAAGTCGAAATGTTTTGAGGATACAGTCGAAATGATTTGAGGATACAGTCGAAATGTTTAGAGGATACAGTCGAAATGTTTCGAGAATAAAGTCAAAATGTTTCGAGAACAAAATCTAAATGTTTAGAGAATAAAGACGAAATGTTCCGAGAATAAAGTCGAAATGTTTCGAGAATACAGTCTAAATGTTCAGAGAATACAGTCAAAATGATTCGAGAATACAGTCTAAATGTTCAGTGAATAAAGTCGAAATGTTCCGTGAATAAAGTCAAAACGTTCAGAGAATACAGTCAAAATGTTTCGAGAACAAAATCTAAATGTTTAGAGAATAAAGCCAAAATGTTTCAAGAATACAGTCGAAATGTTTTGAGAATAAAGTCGAAATGTTTATTAAGAGACCATATTGACATGTTATGTCCCATTCAATTTATTTCCAACATTTTATTCTGAAACAGGTCTTTCAAAACTGTAGCATCATAAAAACTGCAAGAAAAAAAAGCCTGCATGATAAAAGCTTGAGGCTGTTGAGCTGAATGTGATTTCCATGTGCTTCCTATGATTCTCCCATTGTCATTCCACCAAGGTAACGCAAATGCCAGAAGAACACGAACTAAATCCGTCAAACAGCGAATGAATAAAGTGCTTCATATCTGACTGGATTCACATGTCTGTGGTTATTTTTAGCCGGCAGCACCGCAGGGCAATGCAGATGTCTTGGCCAATGACCCGAGTCTTCATTAATATGTATGTTGACAATGGACCCAAGAATAAAAACCTCTCTCCTCTATTTTTCCTCTCCTGTCCCAGCGGGCCACTGATTACCCACAATCCCTCCCCTCCAGCACGCAGCGAATGTGCTGAGTGTTTTAAACAAGTGCATCTCCTCTGCTTTAATGCTCCATGGTATAAAATGTGATGGACGGATATGTGTTGAAAGATCTAATGTGTAGAGACGCCCCTCTCTCTTCCTGTATCTTACTCGTTAGCCTCTTTAATTAAGAGCGCATTGTTCTGTGGGAAAGAATTGAGCAGGAAAAGCTTCCTGACTCTCTGCCAAGTTAGATTGGGTTTCTCCGTTAAGCTCTGGGCCAGTAATGGAAGCAAGTCAAGCTTGTCAACAGATGCTGTGCTGCAGGATCCGTGTCTTGTCTGTTCAAGCACAAAAGCCATTTCCTGTGGCTTACGGAGGATAAGGTAAAGATACAGGCTCTTATTATATAGGAACATATGCTTGGGTGCACAAAAAATCCGGAAATTAGGGATTAATTTGGGGAACTGTATGAAAATAAAGCAACCTTAGGAATGCACAGGAAATTTTTTTTTTTTTATATCAATTATAATCCAGGGATTTACAAGTATGTCTATTATTTTTAGTAAGTTTTAGTTATTTAGTACTTGAACTAAACAAAAATGAAAAATGTTGCCTTAGCATCTAGTAGAAATAATAAATATTTGTACATTTTTTATATCAGTTATCAGTTAAAGTAATGTTTTTTTTATGTATTTATTTATTTATTTTGAATGGTCATAGTTAACAATAACCCCAGCTAAAAAGTCTAAATTATGAGAATAAAGTCAAAATACTATGAGAATAAAGTCTAAATATTTTGAGAATTAAAGTCGAACTATATTTTGAGAATAAAGTAAAAATTTTTAGAGAATAAAGTCGAAGTTTATTGACGATAAAGCTGAAATGTTTTGAGAATAAAGTCAAAATATTTTGAGAATAAAGCTGAAATGTTTTGAGAATAAAGTCAAAATATTTTGAAAATAAAGCTGAAATGTGTCAAGAATAAAGTCAAAATATTTCAAGAATAAAATAAAAATATTTCGAGAATAAAGTCTAAATATTTTGATAATAAAGCTGATATGTTTCAAGAATAAAGTCTAAATATTTCGAGAAAAAAAGTAAAAAAAATTTGAAAATAAAACTGAAATGTTTTGAGAATAAAGTCAAAATATTTTGAGAATAAAGTCTAAATATTTTGATAATAAAGCAGAAATGTTTCAAGAATAAAGTCAAAATATTTTGAGAATTAAAGTCGAAATATTTAGAGAATAAAGTCGAAATGTTTAGAGAATAAAGTCAAAATATTTTGAGAATAAAGCCGAAATGATTTGAGAATAAAGTCGAAATTATTTTGAGAGTAAAGCCGAAATGTTTTGAGAATAAAGTCAAAATAGTTTAAGAATAAAGCTGAGATGTTTCAAAAATAAAGTCTAAATATTTCGAGAATAAAGTCAAAATACTAGGAGAATAAAGGCGAATAATTTTGAGAATAAAGCTGAAATATTTTGAGATTAAAGTTGAAATACTATGAGAATAAAGTCTAAATATTTAGAAAATAAAGTCAAAATACTAGAATAAAGTCTTAAATATTTTGAGAATTAAATTCAAAATATTTAGAGAATAAAGTCGAAAAATTTTGAGAATAAAGCTGAAATCTTTAGAGAATAAAGTCTAAATATTTTAAGTGGAATATTTCGAGAACAAAGCTGAAATGTTTCAAAAATAAAGTCTAAATATTCAGAGAATAAAGTCAAAATACTAGAATAAAGTCTTAAATATTTTGAGAATTAAATTCGAAATATTTAGAGAATAAAGTCGAAAAATTTTGAGAATAAAGCTGAAATCTTTCGAGAATAAAGTCTAAATATTTTAAGTGGAATATTTCGAGAACAAAGCTGAGATGTTTCAAAAATAAAGTCGAAATGTTTAGAGAACGAACTCAAAATGTTTTGAGAGTAAAGTCGAGATGTTTCGAGAATAAAGTCGAAATACTTTAAAATTTACAAGGAGAATTTACTAGTTAAAATATTTTTCTTATTATGTCCTTTACAAAACAAAATAAACAAATAAAACAGAAAAAAATGTGAAATAATATTTTTCTTTTTTCATTTTTATAATACTATTGACCTTTACACTTAATCATTCATCATCAAAAACCTCTTTGAATCTTGTAATTTAGCAACAGGATGTAACATAACTGCAGGAAATATAGAGATGTTGTAACTTATTAAATCTGTTTGAGTGAATTATGTAATAAAGGAGCTGTAGTGGGATGGGAATGACTTCATGTTTTCCTTTCTACTTCACTCACTGTCCAAAAATGTTCACCCAGGCGCGGTTTTCTAGGCCCAGTGTGTCAATTTGCGCCATAGAAGCTCTATGGAAGGTTTTGATCATGGCAGAATTACCTCACAAATCTGAACCTGGACTCCAGTCCTGCCCTCATTAGATGTTGTGTGTCTTTGCGGTGGGTTTCTGGAAGCTCCTATGGGAATAGCTCATGTTCACCATTAAGATCCATTGAGCCAAAGGTGTCGCCTCCCCTCACCTTTACTCTATTAATCATGGGTCGCATTGAACCCCACACAGATGTCCTTCCTCCCTGAGAGCCTCTCGTCATCCTCTCGCCCAGACGGTGCTGGATAAGAGCATCTGGAGATCCGGTTTCTCCACCGAGTCAAAGGGTACGGATCGGAGACCCTCGCTAATGAAGGTGTGGTGCGAGAGCCGTTTTGATGTGTTTCTCAGAATAAAAGCCTCAAAAACGTCCCGGCGACAATAGCACCTCGTCGCATGGGAACTGAACCCCAGCTGCACTTCATTATTTGTGTTCTTTCCATATTTAGATCCGTCCCGATCCTAAAAGCAGCTCACCGCATATTTGTGGCTCGCCAGTCACAGTGCACTTCTTAAGGACTTCCTGTGCCATTTTTCAAGTGCGCTAAAAAATTGGACACAGATCCTGCAGATGAGGGGAAAATCCATTGTATTAAGTAGGTGTCGTGAAACATTTTTCCAACCCAATGCTAAACGCTGGTTATTTTTCGTGCTGAGATCAAGCGCTTGAGCTCGGATCTGACTGCTCGTTATGTATTAGTAATGAAATGTTGAAATATGGTTGAATATGCTACTTTGATGTAATTGGATGCTACCTGTCGTTTATGGAAGCTTGTTTCCACCATAAATAAAAAGGCAATTTAGATTCATTCATTGAGTGGCAATTGCATTTATTGCACAATAAACACAGAATTACAAGACTGTAAAATCCAAATCCAGAATGATGAAGTATCAGCTTCAAATTGAAAGATAAAGTCTGAATTGTGAGATATAAACTCCAAGTTGAAGGATATAAACTTGCAATTCTCAGAAAATGCTGAGGAAGTGCAAGATATAAACTCAGAATTGCAAAAAGTAGGTCTGAATTGTGAGATACTCTGAATTAACTTGCAATTTTGAAAATAATAAGCCATGTCAGGCATTTGAAAATACAGTTTTCTCCTGTATGGAGCACTTCGAAACAGTGAATCATTTTGTGACACAATGGTTTAACTTATTCTGAGTTTAGAAAAAAACTCAGAATCTTTATTTTGGCAATGTAGAGAAATTTTGGTCAGATTTTTAATGATTTAATTTTTTTAAGTGACTTTTATTCTTTTTTAAAGATATATACTTTGGATTGTTTGACCATTTTAAAGAGAATATAGAGAATTATAGCTTAATTCCTTTGTGTTTCCTGCTACCTAAATTTCAATTTCATGTCATACATAAAAAATCTGGCTCTAAACCACTCTTTTCTTTACTCAAAGAGAAATAAACCAACCAAAGCTCTGTTAATCCTAAATCAGTAAATATCTATCTATGTATGTGGCCTATGTTATGTTGTTGTGTTGCTGAAAATTAACCATGGTTTTCACATCAAATGATTCTCTGAAGATCCGATCCAAATCAAATGAATCACGAGCCCGCTCCGGAGATCCGATCTAAACCAAATGAATCGCAAGCCTGCTCCGAAGATTCGATCTGAACCAAATGAATCACGAGCCCGCTCCGAAGATCCGATCTGAACCAAATGAATCGCAAGCCCGCTCCAAAGATCTGATCCAAGTCAAATGATTCACGAGCCCGCTCCGAAGATCCGATCTGAACCAAATGATTCGCGAGCCCGCTCCGAAGATCCGATCTGAACTAAATGATTCGCGAGCCCGCTCCAAAGATCTGATCTAAATCAAATGATTCACGAGCCCGCTCCGAAGATCCGATCTGAACCAAATGAATCACGAGCCCGCTCCGAAGATCCGATCTGAACCAAATTAATCGCGAACCCGCTCCAAAGATCCGATCCTGATCAAATAATTCGCGAGCCCGCTTCGAAAATCTGATCCAAATCAAATGAATCGCGAGCCCGCTCCGAAGATCCGATCTGAACCAAATGAATCACGAGCCCGCTCCGAAGATCCGATCTGAACCAAATTAATCGCGAACCCGCTCCAAAGATCCGATCCTGATCAAATAATTCGCGAGCCCGCTTCGAAAATCTGATCCAAATCAAATGAATCGCGAGCCCGCTCCGAAGATTTGATCTGAATCAAGTGAATCACAAGCCCGCTCCGAAGATCCGATCTGAACCAAATGAATCGCGAGCCCGCTCCAAAGATTCAAACTGAATCAAATGATTCGCGAACCCGCTCCGAAGATCCGATCTGAATCAAATGATTCGCGAGCCCGCTCCGAAGATCCGATCCAAATCAAATTATTTGCGATTCCGCTTCGAAGATCCGATCCAAATTAAATCAATCGCGAGCCCGCTCCGAAGATTCAATCTGAATCAAATGCTTTGCGAGCCGCTCTGAAGATTTGATCTGAATCAAATGATTCGCGATCTGCGTTCTCAAGTTACGACCCATATGATTCGCGAACCTGCCTCGAAGATCCGATCTAAATCAAAAGAGTTGCGATGTAAAGCAAAAGATTAGAAAACCCGCTCAAAAGATCCGATTCAAATCAAATGATTCGCGACTCCGCACAGAATTGCCGTTCTAAATCAAATGATTCGCGAACAGCAATTCGGAAAGAAATGGCTCATTCGATGTGGTTCTTGGTAGTGAATCACTTGAACTGAATGATCGAAGTCACGAGTTTGAATCAATCGGAGCGGTTCCATCTAAATAACTCTCACTCAATTGAATCGGTTTGTCTGTTCGTCCGCTTTTCGCGTCTTCAGCCGTGTTTACACGGTACTAGGCCTACTACTTGCTTAGCTTGCTGGTTTTTCAGACAATAACTGAAATATACGAAAAAAGTATGATATTTTCAAATAAAATATCCACATTGTATTCCGAAGAAAACGGTTTCCACGTCGAAGACATCCAACACAAATCTACAAACATATTCAGGTGAGCTAACAGGTGTATGCTAACTAGTCAAAACACTCAGTTAAAACGAAGAGCTAAACCGCAAAATACGTGTTTAGATGGAAACATTGTGTATTATGATCAAGTTTGTTGCCTAATCAACTATATTATTAAACTGAAAAAAGTCGAAAACATAAACGTCTATGTTCAGTAACATACAGTGTTTGTTTTATTTTAGCTTTTTCTAAACTGTTGATATGTGACATCGTGTGGCAAAAACACTTTGTAATGTGTATCTTTTTTTTTTTTTTTTTTTTTTTTACAGTTGAAACAGAATTGTGAGATGTAAACTGATGTAAAAAAATCACAATTACCTTATTTATTCATTCATTCATTCCATAGTTGTGCCTTAACTGTATGGCTTTCAGTATTTTTTTTCTCTTTTTCGGGCTGAAAAGTTTATTTGCAAAATGTTAAACAACAGCTGCCATAAACATGGACAACTTGGCATTTATCTAATGAAATATTTATGAGAGGACTGACATTTATAAGAGTGCTAATGGTGCATAAAATATAGCATATTTGCAGTTTTATAATGTGAATTAAGTTGATCGTTCACACGTTTAAGCAGCTTAATGAGAGTTTGCTATGATCTGACTATAAATGCAAATGATGGCATCCATCCATCTGTGGTTCCAAATCATCAATGAAAGTCGTTAGCCTCAAATGCACTGTAAAAAATGACCAAATTTTATGAATAAATGCACAGACGCAAAGAGTTTTGGCTTCTATTTTAGAGCCCTATCCAAATCCATGTGTTTCCATCCAAAAATTCATGGAAATCAAGCAGTAGTATTTGTCTTCATGTCCACTTCCAGAATCATGACTAAACTGTTCCTTTACATGGTCTAATAATCAGCAGAAATTGGCTAGAATGATTACTGTGATGGCAGGTCACGTATTTTGTGTTATTAATAAGCATCGGTCTCAGCGGAAACGTGGTTTACTCCAGGCTGCTCTGTTTTTTCTCTTTGTTAAAGAAGGAAAGTAATCACTCATAGGGCTGTTTGCTTTGTTTCAGAAGTCTTGGATGTGTGTGCCAGTTCTGCATTGTTCTGCTTGAAGCTTCGGTTGGAGAGATGCTCTAATTTGTGAGGAAACGGTCCCGCTGCTTTGGCGCCGTTGCCTGGATACCGCATCCACCTGGAGCAGCATATGGCCGCAGCATGTTGTGCTCCGTGTGAAATGAGCAGAACGCCAAAACATCCCGGCGTGGTGATGTAATGCGCCTCACAAGAGTTTTGCAAGGTGAGATTCAGTCTTCTGTGTCTTTTCACAGACGCCACGGGAGAGAGTGGCAAATGAGCGGCTGAGAGCGAGACAAAGACATCATCAGACACAGTTGTCTTCCTGCAGCTGAGAAACGTTTGCTGAAAACTTGTTTACTGGCGTTTCTCTTTGTGATTTATTAGTAAACTTTTAGTTTTGTACTGCATTTAGGAATCAAAAGCGGAAACGTCATACTTAAAAATGTCATTGCAGTAGATAACGAAATGTCAAAGCAAATGGCATTTTTTTTAAAGACACCACAAATGCTCTTTGATAGATTTGAAATGACAAACTGACTTTATTTTTATGCATTTAGCAGACGCTTTTGTCCAAAGCGATTTAAGGTTTATGTTTTAGCAGTTCATGCTTTTTCTGGGAATCGAACCCGTTACCTTAGCGTTGCGAGCGCGGTCTGCATACAGAAAGTAGTTCAAAGTAATCATACAATGTACATACAGTAATGTTTGTATTTCACGTAAAAGAAATGTAATCTTTTTTTAGTTAATTATTTCAATATAATAGTATATATAATATATAGGATTGATTTATTTTATTTTTTTATTTTGCATACATTTTATATATATATAAACATTAAATGTGAATGTTAGATGGAACACTTACACTTTAAAAATTATAATAAAAATAACAGTAGGACAGTAAGATTTTTAATGTTTTTTTTAAAGAAGTCTCTTCTGCTCACCAAGCCTGCATTCAGCTTTGAAATCACAGGAATAAATTACATTTTAAAATATATTCAAATAGAGAAAAGTTATTTTAAATGGTAAAAAACATTTCAAAATTATACTGGTTTTGCTGTACTTTGGATCAAAAAAATGCAGGCTTGGTGAGCAGAAGAGACTTCTTTAAAAAACATTAAAAATCTCACTGTCCAAAAACCTTTGATTGGTAGTGTATTTTAAATGAAATTACTAAAACTAAAATGAAAATAAAAATACATTTAAGCTCAATAGAAATATTTGCGAAACCCCCAAAAACTAATAAAAATGGCAAAAACGCGTAACAAATTACCAAAACTTTTAAAAAATGTAAAAAAAACAAAAAAAAAATAAAACTTGAACTAAAAATCACATTGAATAATGAAAATATAAAAATAAAAGCTAATTTAAATGATTTATTAATGCTGTAATAGTGTATAAATAATAAAATAACACAGAAGATGGCAGCAATAAATAAATAAATAAAAATAAATAATGTCATTCAAACAGATTGTCCTGCCCCAAATTCAGTCATATTGGTCAGACAGACAGATCAGTGTTTCTACACCTGTGTTTGCTCTGCTATAGACACTGTGTGAACTTGACTTTAGGACAAATGACTTTACATTTATGCATTTAGCAGCAGTGTTGGGTAAAGTAAAAGCAATGCATGACAATATTGCATTACTCCCTAAAAAAGTAACTAATTACATTACTTAGTTACTTTTTATGGGAAGTAATGCGTTACATTACTTTTGCGTTACTTTTAAAATCTGGGCAGGGCTTACTTGTTTGTTTTTAATATGAAAAGTTTGATTTTTAGCAAATGTAAAAGTCTCTTTACACCAAAAATTAAAATAAAAGGCTGAAGGAAAAGTAAATTCACGTCTTTACAGTAGAACTGGAGGAGAAGGAAGTTTAACACTCATCAGCAATGAGAAAAATGAAGCAAAAATGTTAGTTAATCTAAAGTAAGTTTTGCTTATTAGTATGATTGAATAGGATCAACAAAGGACAGCAGCAAAGACATTGGGATTAAATACATAAAGGAAACAAAAAGTAAATCAGATATTTTCTTGTAAATGAAAAAGTAATGCATTACTTTACTAGTTACTTGAAAAAAGTAATCTGATTACGTAATTACTTGTAATGCTTTACCCCCAACACTGTTTAGCAGACGCTTTTGTCCAAAGAGACTTACTTTGCATTCAGGGTTTATGTTTGATCAGTTCATGCTTTCCCTGAACTCATGAGCTTATATAAATAGTAGATCTGATGTAAATCTAAAATCATTTCAGTAATGCCAGCATGATGCCGACTGGTGTATTTTTCACTCTCTTGGCCTGTGGCAGAGGGTTTGGTGTGAAAGCGAGGACAGGGATGAGTGTATTCCCAGTGTTCATCCTGCCAACGCTTCCATCCATCAGCCGGCTGGGCCGATTGGCATCCGCTCACGGGTCACGGCCTCGTACGGCAGCCGCGGGGCTGCTGGGACACCTGCTCCTCCTGTCCGGTCCTGCGGTCAGAGCCGCTGACTCTCTCGCCAAGAGCTTCAATTCTGAAAACAGTGTCATATTTCATAATAAAAGACCACCTGGGTTATTCTGTCAAAGACACACACTTTTTGGTAGTTTATTTGTTCGTTTAGTTTATTTTATAGTTCATTTGATACTCTACTTTGGCTGCATTTAAGTTGATTTTAGCTTTGTCATCCAAACACATGCGATCTGGTTCTCAGGAGTGTTTGATATCATTTTCTGCTTCAGCGTTTCCAAAAACAGACAGCAATTTCCTAAAACAAACAATTGAAAAGATGATGTTCAGTTCTGTTTCTGGTGTGTCAGTTTCATGTTCAGAGTCACTGTCAGTCAGTCATTGGACGTTTGACCATGACTCTGTTTATATTTTCAGTTTTAATGTAAATTTATTTTTAGTTATTTCATGTGCTTTTGCTATTTTTATTAATTTATTTGCTCTTTTCAGTATTTCATTTTTTTTTTCAGTTTTAGTAATTTTAGTATTTCAATTGCCACATTTTTTTTTTACATTTTAAGTGTAAAATTTTCTTTCTTTAATTTTAAAATTTTATATGTAGAACTAAACTAAAATGGAAATAAAAATATATAAACTATATAAGAAAATTAACAATTTATATAAAATATAATGTATATCGTAATGTAATATAAAAATATACATCATAATAAAAATAAAGCTATATATAATATGATAAAATATTTTCAGCTTTATTTCAATTACTAAACATGGTTTGTAATTTTTTTGTGCTTTTGTCATTTTTGCATTCTTTTAAATATTTCTATTTAGCTTGGAATTATTTTTATTCCAGTTTTAGTACTTATGTATTTCAGATGCCAGATTTTTATTTTTTTATTTATTTTTTATTTTTTTTATTTAAGTTTTAATTTTTCATCTAACATGTGAAAATATAAGTTAAAATATATAAAATATATTGTAAAATTAATAAAATTTAAATAAAATATAATGTATGTTATAATGTAATAAAAAAATATAAACTATATACAATAAAATTAAATATTTCTCAGCTTTTTCATTTACTAAAAATGGTTTGTAATTTTTTTTGTACTTTTGTCATTTGTATTAGTTTTTTAAATTTAGCTTATAATTTTATTTCAGTCTTAGTACTTATTTCAGTTGTTTTGTCAGAGTTAATTTTTTTATGTGGAAATATAAGTAAAAATATATAGTAAAATTAATGCAATTTATATAAAATATAATGTGTTATAATGTAATATATTATATAGTTATTTTTATATTAAAATGTTTAGCTTTATTTCAATTACAAAAAATGGTCTGAAATTATTTTTCTGTTTTTGTCATTTTTATTAGTTTTGCATTCTTTTAAATATTTCTATTTAGCTTAAAACTAATTTTATTTCAGTTTTAGTAGTTTTAGTGTGTATGTATTTCAATTGCCAGATTTTTTTTTTTAATTTAAGTTTTAAGTTTGAATTTTTCATCTTATATGTGGACATATAAGTAAAAATATATAGTAAAATGAATGCAATTTATATAAAATATAATGCATGTTATAATGTAATAAAAAAACTATATATAATATAAAAAAATAAAATGTTTTTCAGCTTTATTTCAGTTAATACTAAAAATGGAATGTAATTATTTATTTTTATTTCAATTTTAGTTTCAGCAATTTTAGTATTTATGTATTTCAATCGCAACAGTTATTTTTTTTTTTTACTTCGTTAAAATTTTTCATCTTTTATGTGGAAGTACTGAAATTATTAAAACTAAAATGGGAATAATAAAATTCTATATATTGTATTTAAAATATAACGTATTTTATAAGGTAATACAAATAAATTATAATGAAATACAATAAACTAAAACATATTATTGTAATGATTTCAGCTTGATTTCAATTACTAAAAATATTTTTGTATTTTTATTTTATTATTTATTTTATATTTATTATATTTAATTTAAATTTTAGTTTGAATAATTTCAGTATTTCTATATAAAAGTAAATAAAACTTGTATGTGTATGTGTTTTAGTTGACAACAACAACACTGGACAGTTCTGTAAATGTAATTCTAGTTATTTTCTGTCATTCAGTTTCGGTGTCACTTGAAACTTCATCTTTAAGGTCAGCTCTGCTTTATCTTTCAAAGTTTTGCTCTGTGTTTCCTCACACTTTCCTAGTCTTCGTCCCAGACAGGCGTCTTCAATCAAAGCACTCTAATTTAAGTTCTGGCCTCTGAGGTAAAATGAGCTTATAAAAAATAGACACGCACAAACAAACACTTCTCGGGGCCCTGGCAACACTGATTCATTCCCTGATCACTTTAGTGAACCCGCCGTAAGTTCATTTGAAGGGTGATGCGCGCATCAGAATTCAGAGAACATGATGTCTCATCTGGATTCGACCTCGCTAAATGAGCTGGAAAGCTCTCAATTCAATTCTGTCACGGATCACTCAAGAGTTGATGCGTTGTCTATTTGAGTTGAAGGATGAACTCGTGACAGGCTAAATAGATGCTCAGACCCGGGTTATTTAATATGAGGATAGGGCTTGGTTACTCGAGGTCAGCTTTGAGTTTGTATGCCACTGTTTGAATGTTGTTTCTTGTAAATGCATGAGACTGTTGACCCTCCAATGTAATACTCAAGTCTCAAGTGTGTTTTCTCTATAGATAGTGATGTTTGTTAGGCTTGCGTCACTGATCTCACCATCTCCGAGGCTTCAGACGTCCTTATGATGGAACAGTGCGTTTCTAGTACTCCGCTGGAATAATTAGTGCTAAATTTAGAGTGGCTGCAATTAGCTAATTGTATAAGAGGCACAATTAGCTCTACAAACATGAATGTAACATCAGTTGACTGTCGCAATGCTTATGTATTTCAGCTCTGCCTTGAACTTGTGTAAAACCAAGGGTTATATAGTTATCGTCAACTAAAACTAAAACTGTAAAAAAAATTGAAATATAAAATATAAACATTAACTGAAATAAACTTAAGTATTAAAATAGCTAAAACAACAAAAATGAAAACAACTAAATTTATTACAAATCTATATTTTTACTATATTTAAACTAAAAACTACAAAGTAAAACTATTGACGTATTTTAAAAACAAAATGAACACTTAATAAAATAAAAACCTTAATAAAAACAATATAGGCAAAAAAGAACCCAAAACAAACAAAGACAAAAATTACAAAAAGCATATTATTTCAGCTAAACTTAAAAAAACAACAACTAACGACTGATTTAAGAAATTTAAGTATATTTAAAAAAGAAAACTAATAAAAATGACAATAATAATGACAAATTTTTTTAACTACAACTAAATAAACAAAAAACAAAAAACAAAAAAACTTGATAAAAAATACATGCAACAAAATTCTAAAGCAACATTTTTACAAAATAAACTAAAATTATAACTAAAAATAAACTATATAGACATATTTTAAAAACATTACAAAAATAACAAAATTACAAGGCCACATTTCTCATTTTTGTTTAGTTTTAGTTTTAGTTAGTTCTGAAAATACTATCACATAATAAACCAAAATTAAAAAGAAGTGTGCAAAAAACAAAAACACAACAAAATTACAAAAACATATTTCAGCTAAACTAAAAAAAAGATGTATTTGAGAAAATGTAAGTATATTTTTTAAAAAACTTAATAGAAATTACAAAAATAATAAGTTTCTCAATTTTGTGTAGTTTAAGTTGAAGTACTAAAATAACTAAAACTAACTCAAAATAATAGACAAAAAAAAAGAAAAAACAAACAACAAATTTACAAGGCAACTTTTCTCATTTTCATTTAGTTTTAATTAAAGTACCAAAATAACTAATACTAAAAAAACTAAAACTAAAATTTTCTCTATAGATAGTCATGTTTGTTAGTCTTGCGTCACTGATCTCACCGTCTCCGAGGCTTCAGACGTCCTTATGATGGAACAGTGCGTTTCTAGTACTCCGCTGGAATAATTAGTGCTAAATTTAGAGTGGCTGCAATTAGCTAATTGTATAAGAGGCACAATTAGCTCTACAAACATGAATGCAACATCAGTTGACTGTCGCAATGCTTATGTATTTCAGCTCTGCCTTGAACTTGTGTAAAACCAAGGGTTATATAGTTATCGTTAACTAAAACCATAAAAAAATTTGAAATGTAAAATATAAACATTAACTGAAATAAAATATAAACTTGTTGCCAAGGCAATATTTACATTTTTACTTAAATTTAATTAATTATTTTTTGGGCATTTGTCATTTTTGTTAGTTTTGCATATTTCTATTTATCTTAAAATTATTTTTATTATAGTTTTAATAATTTTAGTACTTATTTCAATTGCCACATTTTTTATTTTCCATTTTTTTAAACCAAAAATGAAATAAAATGTATAGTAAAATGAATATCATTTTAATAAAATGTAAATGTCATATAAAAGTAAAACTTTATTTAATAAAGTAAAACAGTTTTTCTTTTTTTTCAGTTCCTAAAAGTGGTTTGTAATTATTTTTGTGCTTTTGTTTTTTTAGTACTTATGTATTTCAATTGCCACATTTTTTATTTAGTTGCCACATTTTTTATTTTAAGTTTAAGTAAATTTTTATCTTAGTTATCGTTAATTAAAACTAAAACTGTAAAAAAAAAAATATATAAAATATAAACATTACCTTTATATTTCTAGTTAGTTTAATTTAAGTTGAAGTATTAAAATAACTAAAACAAAAAAAATAAACTTGATAAATGATAGAAATAAAAAAACATTTAAACAAAATTATTAGCAAAGTTACATTTTTCTAAATTAAAACTAAAACTATAAACTTAAACGTAAACTATGTAGACATGTTTTAGAAAATATGACAAAAACAAAAAATTGCAAAGCAACATTTCACATTTTTTGTTTTATTTTAGTTGAAGTTATGAACATATTATTTCAGCTAAACAAAAAAAACTAATGATGGATTTGAGAAATTTAAATACATTTTTTAATAAAGAAAATATATATTTAAAATAATGAACTAAATAAACTACAAATAAATAAAACTAAATAAACTACAAATAAAAACTTGCAAAAAATTATTGACATATTTAAAAAAAACACTACAAAATTACAAAGCATTTTGGTTTTAGTTTTTTAGTTTTAGTTATTTTGGTACTTAAACTAAAACTAAACAAAAATGAGAAACGTTGCCTTGTAATTTTGTTGTTGTTTTTTGTCTATCATTTTGAGTTAGTTTTAGTTATTTTAGTACTTCAACTTAAACTAAACAAAAATTGTCATTATTTTTGTCATTTTTATTAGTTTTTAAAAATGTACTTTTTTCAAATACGTCTATAGATTTTAGTCATGTTTGTTAGGTTTGCGTACAATTAGCTAATTGTATAAGAGGCACAATTAGCTCTAAAAAAACATAAACGCAACCTCAGTTGACCGTCGTAGATTTTATGTATTTCAGATCTGCCTTCAGCTTGTGTAAAACCAAGGGTTATATAGTTATCGTTAACTAAAACAGTAAAAAATTTGAAATATAAAATATAAACATTACCTGAAATAAAATATAAAGAAACTCTCAACTTGTTGCCAAGACAATATTTCTAATTTGTTTAATTTAAGTTGAAGTATTAGAATAACTAAACAACAAAAATTTTAACTTGATTAAAATGATAAACATAAAAAAAATTGCAAAGTTACATTTGTATAAACTAAAACTTAAAACTATATAGACATATTTTAAAAACATGACCAAAAAAAAAAAATATTTCAAATTTTTGTATTTGGACATATTTTTTTAAAAAATTACAAAAATAACAAAATTACAAGGCAACATTTCTCATTTTTGTTTAGTTTTAGTTAGTTCTGAAATGACTAATACTAAATAAACCAAAACTATAAAAGAATAATAATAAAAAAACAAAGACAAAAACACAACAAAATTACAAAAACATATTATTTCAGCTAAACTAAAAGCAAAAACAAAACAGATGTATTAGAGAAAATTAAAAACTAATAGAAATGACAAAAATAATGAGTTTTTCATTTTTGTTTAGTTTAAGTTGAAGTACTAAAATAACTAAAACTAAATAAACTCTAAATGAAAACTGAAGAAATAATTATAGACATATTTAAAAAAAAACAGAAACAAACAAAAGCAATGTTTTTACTAAATTAACTAAAATTAAAATTAAAACTTTAAAAAATCCTATATAGATGTATTTTAAAAACATGACAAAAATAACAAAATTACAAGGCAATGTTTCTCATTTTTGTTTAATTTTAGTTGAAAAAAAAGTACAATATATAAACAATATAGCCATAAAACAGAAAGACAAAAGATAGACATTTATTCAAATAGACATTTAAAAAAGTATATGATGTTGACTGAATTGTCCTTTCTTATCCATTTAATCTATTTTATGTATTTACAGAGTTTGCATGTTTGCAGAAACGCATGATAAAAATACACTTGATTTGATTTATTTTGACAGATAACACAGAACTCATTTAAAAGCATTGACCTGAACAACATGTCCATTTAAATATGCACAAAGCATGTGAAAAATTATTTGTCAGGAAGCTGAAAAACAAAACCACTATTAAACTATGAATATAACATTGCAAGAACATGGCAAGTGTTTTCTCACCTATTTATACATGCTTAAAAAACAACGTCTGAATCGATATCTAAAGGTCTTTATGACAAAATACCAACATGAAATTCACCTTGTTGCACTTGATTTCTCCACAAGACAAAATACATTTACACAGTTTATGTTCCTTATTCGAGAATAAGCCTCTTGTCTGATCCAGTTTTGATTTTCAGCTCAATTTGTCTTGATTTAAAGATGTGAGGACGTTTTTACTGGCAAACAAGACAGATAAACTCTTTGCGAATGATATTTTTACACTGTTTACACATCAAGCAAAGCTCAATAAACCCACAGCCATTCATTTCAGCTTGGGTCTGTCTGCAGCACAATTAGACGTAATTACGCCCAGAGAATGGATTAAACAATTGTCTTTGCATGAATAATGTAAATCGAAGCTCTTTCTGTGGCAGTCTTAAATGGGCGCTGTTCTCGTATTGATTTCTGTCTCGTCCTGACCGCTGCCTCTCGTGTCTCAGATCGCCGGCTTCCTGTCATGTATCCATTTCCTCTTCACTGGTCTGTCCTGTTCACTTTCAGCTTCGCTCCATCAGCGCAACCATCAAGACCTCAATATTTATCACCTGAACGTTCAGAATTGCAGAGTATTATGTGCTTTTCCTTGTGATTCACTGCCAAAAATGATTTTCTGCTTTAGTATTTTTGTCTTGTTTTTCGGTATAAATATCTAAATAATCTTAAATAAAAATACATTTATTGGAAAAGCCAAATTACTTGTTTTAATTTTTATTTGAATTAGAATTAAAACTAAAACTTAAAGAAAAAAAACTGTATAGATTTTTTTTCATAGTTTTTTTAATTTAACATGACAACCAACTAAATTACAAGGCAACGTTTCTCATTTTTATTTAGTTTTTGTTGAAGTACTAAAATAACTAATACTAAATAAACTAAAACTAAAAATGAAAATGTAATAAAAACAATATACGCAAAAAAAGAGACAAAAACACAACAAAATTACAAAAACATTATTTCAGCTATTCTAAACTTAAAATAAAAAAACTATGGACATATGAAAAAAATGTAAAAACTAATAAAAATGACCAAAATAATGATAATTTCTCATTTTTGTTTAGTTTAAGTTGAAGTACTAAAATAACTAATACTAAATAAACTAAAAATGAAAACTAAAACTGAAAACCTACTAAAAACAATATAGGCAAAAAAAAAAAAAAAAAAAAAAAAGACAAAAGCACTACAAAATTACAAAAAATTACAAGAAAAAACTATGGATGTATGAAAAAATTTAAGCATATTTGAAAAAAAAAACAATATATAAAATGTCCAAAATAATGATAATTTCTCATTTTTGTTTGATTTAAGTTGAAGTACTAAAATAACTAATACTAAATAAACTAAAAACTAAACCTAAAAAACAGTATAGGCAAAAAAAAATGACAAAATTACAAAATTACAAAAACATTATTTCAGCTATTGTAAACTTGGAGAAAAAAAAAAAAAAAAAAACTATGGACGTATGAAAAAATGTAAGTATATTTTTTAAAAACTAATAAAAATGACCAAAATAATGATAATTTCTCATTTTTAATAACTAATACTAAATAAACTAAAAATGAAAACTAAAAATGAAAACCTAATAAAAACAATATAGGCAAAAAAATGACAAAAGCACTACAAAATTACAAAAAATTACAAGAAAAAACTATGGATGTATGAAAAAATTTAAGCATATTTAAAAAAAAAACAATATAAAATGTCCAAAATAATGAAATAATAAAAATTTCTCATTTTTGTTTGGTTTAAGTTGAAGTACTAAAATAACTAATACTAAATAAACTAAAAACTAAAACTAAAAAACAATATAGGCAAAAAAAAAAAAAAAAAATATTCAAAAACATTTTTTCAGCTATTGTAAACTTAAAAAAAAAACTATGGATGTATGAAAAAATGTAAGCATATTTAAAAAATATATATATATATATAATGTCCAAAATAATGATAATTTCTCATTTTTGTTTGATTTAAGTTGAAGTACTAAAATAACTAATACTAAATAAACTAAAAACTAAAACTAAAAAACAATATAGGCAAAAAAATGACAAAAGCACAACAAAATCACAAAAACATGATTTCAGCTATTCTAAACTTAAAAAAAAAATATGGATGTAGTTGGCAAACTATGGATGTAGTGCGCATTCGAAAGCAATTTTAATACCCCACGTTTAGAGAGCGACTCCCCAATGCACGCAAATTAGGCTACATAACATATCTAGGCTGTTATTAGTATGTGGGCTATAATAAGTTGTGTAGTTGTCTAGAGCTCTGTATCATGCTATCATGCAAGTAGGCTACTGTATTTATTGTCTACACGACTAAGAAAGAACTGTGTCCTTTATTTTTTGTTATTTTTACTGTAGATTGTTTAAAAATGCAGTGGTTGCATCTAATTTAAATGGCTGTACCTATAATAGAGAAAATAAACATCTTGTTCATGTACTCATATTTTCATTCATTCTTGTCCCTTGCTTAAAGGAACACTCCACTTTTTTTGGAAATAGGCTCATTCTCCAACTCCCCCCGAGTTAATAAGTTGATTTTTACCGTTTTGAAATCCATTCAGCCGTTCTCCTGTTCTGGCGATATCACTTTTAGCATAGCTTAGCATAGATCATTGAATCCTATTAGACCAATAGCATCGCGTTCAAAAATGACCACCGAGTTTCGGTATTTGTCCTATTTAAAACTTGACTCTTCTGCTGTTATATCGTGTACTAAGACCGCCGGAAAATGTAAAGATGCGATTTTCTAGGCCGATAAGATTAGGAACTACACTCCCATTCCGGCGTAATAGTCAAGGAAGTTCGCTGCCGTAATATGGCCGAAGCAGGCGCAGTAATATCATGCAGCGCCTGAAATTAGTTCCCAGCTAGGTAACTTCCAACAAGGAACGCTCCCTGTGTGCATGCAGTTGGTCACGTTGTGCTGCGATGTGCTGCTTGATAATACTCCGCCTGCTTCGGCCATATTACGGAAGCAAACTTCCTTGACTATTACGCCAGAATGGGAGTGTAGTTCCTAATCTTATCGGCCTAGAAAACCGTATCTTTACATTTTCCGGCGGTCTTAGTACACGATATAACAGCAGAAGAGTCAAGTTTTAAATAGGACAAATACCGAAACTCGGTGGTCATTTTTGAACGCGATGCTATTGGTCTAATAGGATTCAATGATCTATGCTAAGCTATGCTAAAAGTGATATCGCCAGAACAGGAGAACGGCTGAATGGACGGTAAAAATCAACTTATTAACTCGGCGGGGGGGGGGGGTTGGAGAATCAGCCTATTTCCAAAAAAAGTGGAGTGTTCCTTTAAGGCGTAAAATAAATACATTAAAAAAGGCTTTCAGAATCAGCCCATTTGCTTGTAAAACATCGGCAATCAGAATCAGCCATGAAGAATCAAGATCGGTGCATTACTGAAGAAATTGGGTGCTCTTAAATATTTTTTGGTGCTCCTAACTTTTTGAAATTGGGAGCACCAGTGCTACCAAGTAAAAAAGTTAATTTCGAGCCCTGAAAAAGTACCTCACATGGCTCTGAAGGGGTCAGTAAAGCCTCCTTTAGCGATCTGATGTGCTTTTGTGAGAAAAATATCCATATTTAAAACATAAGAATCACTTTAATCTAGCTTGCGCAGTTGTACACAGAACTTGCTGCTTTGAGAAGTTGAAATGCCGTCTAAGCTGTTCGCCAATCGCAACGCATTGGGACTGCTAACCAATCACAATACATTTTGTTTTTCGGAAGGCAGACCTTTATCAAACCCAGAACTACTCGAGCCATTTGTGCCAGCCTGGGGAGAAAGCTATTGTAATAATGTAAATTATGTGAAAAATAATGCATTTATTGAACCACCAAGCATGAGAGCATTTTTCTAGTGCACCCCCAAAACAAAATAAAGACTAAAAGAGAATAATAGGACCCATTTAAAACATTTTCTTTGCCTATATTAATAATAATAAAGTACATCGTTTCTTTAGGCCAATACGGCATCATCTTTTCTAGATTTTGACCAAATGTATTAAACAACATTAAACTGTCAATGTTTTAAAGGCATTTAAAAAAGTGTTTTTTCAAGATATTTCTAAATGTTTGTAGCATGGATAAAAAAAAAACGCTAAGTGTTTTGAAACCAGCATTAATTAGTAGGCTGTACGTCATATTTTATTATTACAATAAGAAATAATGTAGGCTAAAATACCGGTAAATTAAGCCGGTAATCTCCTCAGCAAATGCTCTAAAGTTAGATTAAGGCTAAATATAAACATCATGCCAAAACTAAAGAATTTAAAAGCGAAACTGAAACATACTTCTCTCATTCTGCACAAATCCAAATGATTACATATTCGCGTATTCACATCATGTCATTTTTGCTGATTTCAAACACAAAAAGCTGCGTATTAGCCTACCTGCCATTCATTTTCACTTAAATGTAGTCCTAATGCATAGCGGGTGGCATATCCTCGGATAAACGAATGCATGGCTTTTGTCATTGCGACTTGCCTGTGGTGAATTTACAGCTGAGCGTGGGCATTTGACTCTTTGGATGCGTCTTCACATTTGCATATGCCGTCTGACTATATTTTGTACAGATTTTATTTTGTTTTGGCAAGTATTTATTATGCCAAGAGAAAAACACTGGATTATGCAACAGACATGCAACTCATTGTCTTCATGCAGTTAATAAACCATCGGTATCGGCCCCTTTTCATGTTATTTCCGAAATGCAGATGGCTTTAAAACAATCAAAAATCAGCCAATTTGTTTAAGTAAGACTATATGTTTTGCAGTGTAAATGTATATAGTGTATTTTTGATGTCATTGTGACTTTCGTACGCATTTTACATGTGCATTTCTGTTCTAAACAACCACTTTCTCACTTTTCAGAAGCACAAATCACGTGCCGCCTGAAAATGGATGACACATGAACTAGGCCTCAAACGCCAAGAAGAACCACAGCAATTGGAAGGATCTCAAGTTACAGCAGAGGAAGGACGTTAAAACAAAAGGTTTGTGGTTCTTTTGTATTATACGTTTCAACAGCTCATGTTTAATAACTAAATATGTTGCTGAGTTTAGAGGTTATGTTACAGTTTTGAGGTTGGTAAGATTTTTAAAATAATTCTCAAAGTGCACAGACTGCATTTATTATCATATGCATGTATATATATGTGTGTGTGTATATATATATATATATATATATATATATATATATATATATATATATATATATATTGTTACGTTCCACGTGTGTTTTGTGTATGTTTAGTTTCCTCATTTGTGTATATTTTGTTTTCTCATTACTTCCCCATTTCTGTGTTATTTTCTTACTAATTTCCAGGTCTCTGTTTATTGGCTGACCGGACTGTCAGTCATCGTTATGATGTCATCACGTTCCGCCAATCCGCTGATTTGCCCGCTGCATTTGAGGCCTCGAGCTCAGTCTGTGTTGGTGCGCCTCGCCAGCGTACCTTGTGCTCCACGCGGTCAGCTTTCAGTCTCGTGTGCTACACCAGTATCTTCAAATGCTTAAAGTATCCTGATTTTCGAAGTAATGCTTTGTGCAGTGTAATTTGATCTATTGATTAGATTTGTTTTGGCTATTGACTTGTATCGAATGTAGAGAGAGGTTGTTTTGCCCGTATGGAGTTTTAGTACCTCATGCTAAGTTTAAAGTTAAGAATGCACCTTCTTGAGATTTCTGAGCATTGAGTTTGTTAACCATAACTGCCTTTGTGACAATTAGAACAATTAGTCAACCGCCATAGTCCTGTTTGTTTTGTTCTTGTGAGTTTAGTTTGTACGTTGTTAGTTAGTTTTGTGTGTGTCATGCCACTTTTGTATTTCTGCTTTTTAGTTTAATTGAGTTTAGTTAGAGCGTCGCATACGCTGAAGATTTCGGTTTTCTTTTCTTATTTTTCTTTTAAGCAGTTTAGAGGTTAGACCTAAGGCTGTTTTGTTCTGTTTATTTCTTTGATTTGGGTGACACTCATCTTTTCTTTTGCTATTTATGTTAATGTCTTTCTGCTTGCACTTAATTGTACAATTATAATACAACTTAATTAGTAAATACTTTAAACGTACTCTGTTTCTGTCATCTTTTGATCTGCCTCACAACGCAACAACAACTGTCTCACTTAAATGTTACGCTATCATCCCTTTTATACATCAAACACGTAACAATATATATATATAAATATAAATAAAATATATAATATATATCACTTTCATATTTTATTAATCTATCTTAAATATTTTATAATAACACCATAAATGTATTATAAATTGCGTAATATATTAAACACTATTATAACATTAGACATACACTTTCATACACAAGTTTGTAGTCTCTGAAGATGTTTTAAAGGAAAAGTTCACTTCCAGAACAAGAGTTTAAAGATAATTTACTCACCCCCTTGTCATCCAAGATGTTCATGTCTGTCTTTCTTCAGTTGTAAAGAAATTGTTTCTTGAGAAAAACATTTCAGGAATGTTCTCCATATAGTGGACTTCAATGGTGTCCAGCAAGGATGTATTAAATTGATCAAAAGTGCCAGTAAACACATTTATAATGCTGTTCTTTTAAAATTTCCGTTCATCAAAGAATCCTGAAAAATTAAATGTATCACAGTTTCCACAAAATAAGTGATGTTTTCAACTTAAATAATAATCCAAAATGTTTCTGAAGCAGCAAATCAGCATATTAGAATTATTTCTGAAGGATCATGTGACACTGAAGACTGGAATAATGATGTTGTAAATTTAGCTTTGATCACAGAAATAAATTACATTTTATTACACATTCACATAGAAAATAGCTATTTTAAATTAAAATAATGTTTCCCAATATTGCTGTTTTTCCTGTATTTTTAATTCGAGAAATGCAGCCTTGGAGAGCAAACTAGACTGTCAAACACAAACAAACATTTACAGATAATTTACTCACCCCCTTGTCATCCAAGATGTTCATGTTTTTCTTTCTTTTCAGAAATGTTCTCCATATAGTTAACTTCTATGGTGCTTGTGAGTTTGAACTTCCAAAATGCAGTTTAAATGAAGCTTCGAAGAGCTCTAAACGATCCCAGCCGATGAAGAAGGGTCTTATCTAGCGAAACGATCGGTTATTTTTTTTTTAATTAAAATTTATATATATACTTTTTAACCTCAAATGCTTATCTTGTCTAGCTCTGCGTCAACTCTGTGTATTCTGGTTCAAGACAGTTAGGTTATGTTGAAAAACTCCCATCTCGTGTTCTCCTCCAACTTCAAAATCGCCCTACATCGTTGTTTTACCTTTTTTTGTAAAGGGCTTTTATTTGATTAAAATACTGTAAAAACTTTTTTAAAAATCTGAAATATTATTACAATTAATAATAGCTGTTTTCTATGTGATTGTATGTTAAAATATAATTTATTTCTGTGATCAAAGCTGAATTTTCACCATCATTACTCTAGTTTTCAGTGTCACATGATCCCTCATAAATCATTCTAATATGTTGATCTGCTCCTCAAGGAACATTTCTGATTATTATCTTATTAAGTTGAAAACATTTCATATTTTTATGGAAACTGTGATGCATTTTATTCCCCGGGATTCTTTAATAAACAGAAAGTTCAAAAGAACAGCATTTATTTGAAACAAATCTTGTAACAATATAAATGTCTTCACTGGCACTTTTGATTAATTCAATTCATCCTTGCTGCATAAAAGCAATCATTTCTTCCAGGAAAAAATTACAGAAGCC
This sequence comes from Garra rufa, assembly GCF_049309525.1. NCBI lineage: Eukaryota > Metazoa > Chordata > Actinopteri > Cypriniformes > Cyprinidae > Garra > Garra rufa. The sequence goes on from NC_133375.1 coordinate 42,620,961, forward strand.
AAACTGAATGGGTTGTCCTCAGTATATTTTAAGAATTCATAAAAAAATGAAACACCAGCCACTAGGGGCATCGGCCTAAATGCAACATACAGTAGTTTCAGTCCTGATCCAGTTTCTGATTCGTCAGTTCAGTGTGAGGTAAAGACAAGGAGTTAAACTAACCAGTAGAAGTACAAATGATCATAATACTTTGCCTTAATCTGATTTCCATGTAATGTGCGACTTCTCAAATTTGCATCGTGTACATCTGTGTTAGTTCTGACGCTTTTAGCTGCTTTGAGATTCGTATCAGATTCTCCGCTCTCTCTCTGTTCTCTTTGGCTCTCGAGCTGAATTCAAACAGTATGGCAGATAAATATATTCATGCATGGAAGCCAAACATCTGGATTTCCTCTTTCCTACTAGTTCGCCATGCCGTCTCATTCCTGCCACATGTTGAACGATATGAGGTTAGGACCATATTACCATCTCATTTAATTAATATGAGGCTGTAGATGTTATGAACTTCACCTTAAAGGTCTGTTATCCAAACGTTGCATAGAAAAGGAGCAGCTCGAGGCACAAGGACAAACCATTGTGAGAGAAAATTGTACGTGTTTTAGAGGCTGAGTGGAACCCAAATAGCGACAGTTTCACAATCGATGTTGTTTGCACACTTTAGACTGTGATTTTATGAATGTTTGTGACATGAAACAAAGAAACCACCATAAGAATGGACAGTAAATACAGTGTTTGCTTCCCTGTAATCTATGGTTAACCTGTTGGGGACGTCGGAGGGGAGGAAAAAGATTTCTGAGATAGTAATAGTGGTTATTTGTTGCTAGGTTACTCGCATCGTGACAAAAGCCCCTCTTGAGATTAATCAAGATCAGCGCTCTGGTTGGTTGAGTTCTGAGACGGACACACAAATGGCTGAGATTGTCTAGGACCAATTTTGCTAATGTTGCTTGTTTTCTCGCATAGAACAGGCACAGGATGCACATGAGCCCATAATAATGCCAAAAACATGTTTATCAGAATTACAGTCTGAGAAATGCTTCTAGTATTATTAAGGTTAATCTTTATGCTGTAAAGCCTGACATATGAAATAATAGTCTATTTTTCTGAAACAAAGCAGTTTGTTTGGACGAAATATAAAAAGTACGTTTTTGAATATGTGATCATCAGGCTTTTATGGCTCATATAGTCTGCTAAAGTGAGATTAGGAATAAAACTGAGCTGTTTTTTTTCTCAAAATTCTTGTGCAAAAGTATTAAATTTGATTAAAGCTGAATAAATAAGCTTTCCATTGGTCTATGGTTTGATAGGATAGGACAATATTTGGCCGAGATACAACTATTTGAAAATCTGGAATCTGAGGGTGCAAAAAAATCTAAATATTGAGAAAATTGCCTTTAAAGTTGTCCAAATTAAGATTTTATCAATGCATAATCAAAAATTAAGTTTTGATATATTTATGGTAGGTAATTTACAAAATATCTTCATGGAACATGAAAAATAGACTATTAGTTCATGATGATGAAAGAATTGTCTATTTTTCTGAAACAAAACAGTTTGTTTATGCAAAATATAAAAAGTATCCTTTTGAATATGTGATCATCAGGCTTTTATGGCTCATATAGTCTGCTAAAGTGAAATTAGGAATAAAACGGAGCTGTTTTTTTTTTCTCAAAATTCTTGTGCAAAAGTATAAATTTGATTAAAGCTGAATAAATAAGCTTTCCATTGGTCTATGGTTTGATAGGATAGGACAATATTTGGCCGAGATACAACTATTTGAAAATCTGGAATCTGAGGGTGCAAAAAAATCTAAATATTGAGAAAATTGCCTTTTAAGTTGTCCAAATGAAGTTTTTAACAATAAATATGTGATCATCAGGCTTTTATGGCTCATTTAGTCTGAAATTATGAGTCTATGAATAAAACTGAGCTGTTTTTTTCCCAAATCTTTGTGCAAAAATATGAAATTTGGTGCTGATGCAAATATTTATATGTGACACTGGATCACAAAACCAGTGAAAAGAGTTTATGAAATTGAGATTTATACATAAACGAATAAAAGCTGGTTAAATAAGATTTCCATTGATGTATGGTTTGTTAGGATAGGACAATATTTGGTCGAGATACAACCATTTAAAAATCTTAAATATTGAGAAAATTGCCTTTAAAGATGTCCCAATGAAGATTTTATCAATGCATAATCAAAAATTAAGTTTTGATATATTTATGGTTGGTAATTTACAAAATATCTTCATGGAACATGAAAAATAGACTATTAGTTCATGATGATGAAATAATTGTCTATTTTTCTGAAACAAAACAGTTTGTTTATGCAAAATATAAAAAGTATCCTTTTGAATATGTGATCATCAGGCTTTTATGGCTCATATAGTCTGCTAAAGTGAAATTATGAGTCTCTGAATAAAACTGAGCTGTTTTTTTTCCCCAAACTTTTTGTGCAAAAATATATTTGGTGCCGATGCTAAAAATTATATGTGACTCTGGACCACAAAACCAGTCATAAGGGTCAATTTTATGAAATTTTTTTTTGATCAAATAAGCTTTTCATTGATGTATGGTTTGTTAGGATAGGACAATATTTGTCTGAGATACAACTATTTAAAAAATCTGTAATCTGAGGGTGCAAAAAATCTTAAATATTGAGAAAATTGCCTTTAAAGTTGTCCAAATGAAGTTTTTTCAATGCATATTACTAACCAAAAATTAAGTTTTGATATATACAGTACAGACACACCTTGGACACTAGGGTTGGGCGATGTCGACCAATTTGGCATCGTACAATTTGGCATCGTACGTAATGAAAACCCATCTTTTTCGACACTATCTGACTCAATAAAAAAAAAAAAAATTCTTCTCCTCTCTTTCCTGATCTTCCCTTTCTAGCCCGTACTCATCTAACAACGCCTGACATATGGTATTTTTTGAGCACTTCCTATGTCGATCTGCCTCCTTAGGATGAATCATTTGTTGTATTCCCAATTGTAAGTCGCTTTGGATAAAAGCGTCTGCTAAATGAATAAATGTAAATGTAAATGTACGATGTGTAATGTGAAACATCGCGAAGGACAATGGCATTGTCGTCGGGGCGGGGGGCGTGAGTTTTGGAGTTTGGGGGTTGTTGTTAAATAATTAATTCATAACGAATTAATTAATGTTCCGGAAAATGTCAGATTTTGGATTTTATTTGTTTTTAAAGATCCGGCATTAACAAGTGCATTAGATCTTGACAGTGCGGGCGTGCATACAAGACAGAGCAAGCACAGGTTTATGTAGATGTATTTGGAAGATGTGTGTTGGTCCTTAACATATTTTTGACCAATCAGCTTTTTTCAAAATTGTTCTCATTGATTGCTTACTGCTTAACCCACTCTCTCCAAACGCATTTAATGAGCAGTGGAATGTTTAGAGAGAAAGTATAATATCAGAAATAATACCAAATCAAGCGAAATATTGTTATGTATTAACATTGTAAACACTATAAACATAGCTATAAGTTAGTTACCCTGACTCCAAAACGAATCATTTAAATGTAACGGTATTCAGAACAGAACAGGAATGAAACAAAATATATAAAGTTAAGAAACCAAAACAAAGCGAAACTAAAAATAGCAGGCGTTGGGCTCACGCACCTCTGTGATTCGGCACAAATCCAAGTGTTTCCATATTCCCAATGTATTTAAATGATAAACTGTTATTTATAATGTATACTAGGCTTTGTATTGTACGTTCGTATTTCGATGGAAAAAAGTATTCTCTTCAGCAAAAATGTCCAGAAATCTTCATTTTTAAACTTGTTTTTTGTTCCAAGCTCTGTTCGTTATGGTAAAACCATGAAAAAGGCATATTTGGTGTAGTTTATTTAATCTAATTTAATTAAAATTATTTAGATTTTTTTCTGCTGCTTTTGTATGCCATTTATCGATGTAAACGAACTAGTTCATGTAATTCGTTTGGAGTTCGCTGTAATTTATATTGTGATCGCTAACAACTTCCTTGTTATTATTTCCTCATAATAATAATAAAATAAGTAAAGATGCGGAAATTGAAAGCATGCGTTTCATTTGGCTATATAGTGTGACTAAGTGTGTTTTTCGTGAGCGGGTTGCTGCTGTGGTGGGGTCGAGGCGGAGGATCGGCGATGGACGATGGCATCGTGTATCGACCCAACCCTATTGGACACACCTTTGAACCAAAGTTTTCTTTATTTTCATGACTATGAAAATTGTAGATTCACACTGAAGGCATCAAAACTATGAGTTAATGTGGAATTATATACATAACAAAAAAGTGTGAAACAACTGAAAATATGTCATATTCTAGGTTCTTCAAAGTAGCCACCTTTTGCTTTGATTACTGCTTTGCACACTCTTGGCATTCTCTTGATGAGCTTCAAGAGGTAGTCACCTGAAATGGTTTTCACTTCACAGGTGTGCCCTGTCAGGTTTAATAAGTGGGATTTCTTGCCTTATAAATACGGTTGGGACCATCAGTTGTGTTGTGCAGAAGTATATATGTGACCCTGGACCACAAAACCAGTCTTAAGTCGCTGGGATATATTTGTAGCAATAGCCAAAAATACATTGTATGGGTCAAAATTATTGATTTTTCTTTTATGCCAAAAATCATTAGGAAATTAAGTAAAGTTCATGTTCCATGAAGATTTTTTGTGAAATTCCTACTATAAATATATCAAAATGTAATTTTTGATTAGTAATATGCATTGTTAAGAACCTAATTTGGACAACTTTAAAGGTGATTTTCTCAGTATTTTGATTTTTTTGCACCCTCAGATTCTAGATATTCAAATAGTTGTATCTCGGCCAAATATTGTCCGATCCTAACAAACCATATATCAACAGAGAGAGCTTATTTATTGAGCTTTCATATGATGTATACATCTCAGTTTTGTAAAATTTAACCTTATGACTGGTTTTGTGGTCCAGGGTCACATATAGTATATGGGTCAATGACGTGGCATGTCAATTCTGGTGTCCAAAGCATATTCATAATATTAAAAATGTATACATTTTTAAATGCATTTCATTAAATGACTCAACTTTCCCCTCTTTAATTACTCTTGTGAGAATTCATTATAAATAATTAATCTTTAAGGAACTATTGAGCTCAAAAGTCCCAAAACGTCATTCCGGGTAACTGTCCCGGCTTAAAATCTGAGTACAAAAATACAATAAAAATGTAAATAATAAAAATAAAAATATTTAAAATCTACTTGGGCATAATTGTATTGATGTTTTAAACGATACCTGCAAATATGGTTATAATACTGAGCTTAAATACATTTTAATGACAGAAAGACTTTTGTCCCCAAATTGTGATTTCTGTAATGTCATTCCTGGATAACAGACACCAATGACCATTTTAGACCATAATGCATTGTGGTATGTCATGTGACATAATATTGTATCAAAAAGAAGACCCTGAAGGAGCACCAGAACAAGTGCAAAGGTGACTAAGCGTCTCTTAAAATGTTGATATTTTGACCTTTTCGGTCACTGATGCACTTTGTAGCAATATCATGTGTCCTTTTGGATAACACTGACAAACTATTTATAATGTTTTTATATGAAAAAACTATCTATTTGATCTAAAAGATTACCTTAAAGCGATGATGGCTAAGTTGTAGTTTTCCATAGGTGGTTAAATTAGTGCCTGATTATAAAGAAAAATATTCGTTTTGTCATTCCTGGATAACAACATGTCATTCTTGGATAACAAAAAAACTCTGTTAGCCAGGACATGTCATCCGTTATCCAGAATGACATAAACATAACAATCTAGTTTTTAATTAACATTTGTAAACTTTTAGGTATAGTTATTAAAGTTATATTATTAACATTAACATTATTTACATAATTGTATGTTTTTTGCCGTATTTTTGCTGTCATTCATCTTGATTTTATATGATTCACATTTAATTATCATTGAATTGAACTTTTGTAATGTTAATGGTCAAATCATGAATAATGTAATCATTATTATTAATATATCCACATTTGGTAATACTTTATAATAACTACACGTAATTAATCATTATTTAAGCATCATTAAACAGTTAATTCATTAATAAATTTACGATTTAAAATGCAGCTATAAATTCTTAAAGGGATAGTTCACCCAAAAATGAAAATTTGATGTTTATCTGCTTACCCCCGATGCATCCAAGATGTAGGTTACTTTGTTTCCTCAGAAAAACACAAACGAAGATTTTTAATGAAATCCGGTGCAGTCTGCCAGCCTTATCATGGATGTGGATGGGCACCAAACCTTTAAAAGTAAACAAAAACATGCACAGACAAATCCAAATTACACCCCGCGGCTCGTGATGATACATTGATGTCTTAAGACACGAAACGATCGGTTTTTGCGAGAAACTGAACAGTATTTATATCATTTTTTACCTTTGATACACAGCCAGGTCCATTTGTCATGAGCACGAGTTTGGCATCAGTCACGTCACATGTGCACGCGCTCTAGCGTAGAATACGCAAACGCCGTAAGGGGAAATCAGCGAAAAGTCCCGGATGAGTTTGCGCAAGCAAACGTAATCTTTTAGCTTTAAATCAGTTTGAACAATCGGGATAAGCGCAATAATTACCATTTTGAATAGCCGCTATACCCACAGTCTGTGTGCACTGTGTAAAAAGAGTGTCGTGTACATGCGAAAGATCACTTCCGGTGTTTGCGTATTCTACAAAGAGCGCGTGCACATGTGACGTGACTGATGCCAAACTCGTGCACAGGACAGATGGATGTTGCTGTGTATCAAAGGTAAAAAATTATATAAATACTGTTCAGTTTCTCACAAAAAACGATAATTTCGTGTCTTAGGACATCAATGTATCGTCATGAGCCGCAGGGTGTAATTTGGATTTGTCTGTGCATGTTTTTTGTTTACTTTTAAAGGTCTGGGGCCGGATTCACGAAACATTCTTAAGAAGAAATTTATTCTTAACTGCCATTTTCTTCTTATTTTTTAAAATAAGAAAAAAGTTAAGAATATTTTGTATTCCCAAAAAAATCATCTTAAGAATATTCTTATCTTTTTACTTAAGATTGTTCTTAAGACAAAAATTAAGAAAATTCAAATTCTTGAAAAGAATCTTCTTAAAAACCATCGTAAATAACTTCTTAAAGTTAGGATAGCCCGAGACTTGTCTTAAATCCCAGATAGTAATAATTATTTAATTAATTGATTGGGTTATTTCAAATTAACTGTTATATTTAAGCATTGCAACACTACTAGCTACATATAATACATATTAGGACTATTAGAGATGAGCAAGAGTTCGCTGAAGTGACAGCAATGACTGATAATGTAAACAATGATCTGTCATGATTAGCCTGTGTATGACCCTACTTTTTGCTGTCATCAAAACTTAGTAGCAACTCGACAAAATCGAGTCAGATAGGGAGATTTAATAAAAAAATAAATAAAAATACGACATAATCTTTGGCCGTATTTAGCGCATGTGCAGGACGCGTTTGCTGTAGCAGCGCACACACATAACGGAAGCGTTCATTCAGACGAGGGAACAAAATACAACACAAAAGTGAATAAACTGATCGCCAAAGCTTAAGACAGACCCTTTAAAAGTAACGGTTCAAAAACACGGCGCATTAAAAACATGAAGCCGAGCGCCAGACACGGTCGTGACGAAAATGTGCGTGCTTATGATTATTAGGATAATCTGCAGAAACCGCAAAAAAGACGTTGAAGTGTTTATAAATGCGTCTTCAGCCATGTATTCACTCAGGTAGATGTATCATTTTTTTTTCTTAAGAAAGAAATTAAGATGTTCTTAAGAACATATTTGAGAATATTTTAAGATTTTTTCAAGAATTGCACTTAAGAACATTCTTACGAACTTCTTAGAATTTATCTTAAGAAATTTCTTAATTTATTTCTTAAGAAGATATTCGTGAATCCGGCCCCTGGTGCCCATCCACGTCTATGATAAGGCTGGCAGACTGCACCGGTTTTCGTTAAAAATCTTCGTTTGTGTTTTTCTGAGGAAACAAAGTCACCTATATCTTGGATGACCTGGGGGTAAGCAGATAAACATCAAATGTTCCTTTTTGGGTGAACTATCCCTTTAATGCTTGATTTATAAGCCTACCTACAAGTATGAAATTAAAGTATGGAAATCCAATTATTAAACACATTATAGATATGCTTTTAAATCAAGAATAAAGCATTTATAGCTGTATTTATAAACTGCTTATTAATGTCTTTTAATGCTTTATAAATGATGTATTAACTGTTTACTAATGTTTAACTAATGATTAATAGCGTGCCGTTATTATAAAGTGTTACCCATTTTAAAACTTTTGTATAGCTTCTGGTGTTTTAAGGTCAATTCTGTTCTTCCAGATGCCTCTGTCTAATAAAGAGAGGCAGAGACGGTTCAGAGCCAGAATAAACACAGATGCAGAAGCTAGGGCTGAGTATCTTGGAAAAAAGAGAGCAAGGTATTAGGGTGATGATTCAGTGGAACAATAATGTGTCAGTAACAAGCAAACTTGAAATATTAATCAAAATAGGTTCACACTCATTTGTAATAAGCCTAAATGTTTTAGCGGTGTAATGTGTTATTACACATCATACACTATACCCCTGGCCATTGTTTATGAAGCATTATAATTTTACAGATTTACTGTAATATTTAGAAAATACGATTGTAATGAAATTGGTGTGATTACAACCTGCATCTAATACTCATTATTATTATTATTATTATTATTATTGTGTGTAGCTACTACAAATCAAGACCAGTTCCCAAAAAGCCTGTTGTACTTTTTTTAAATCATTAAAAACTGTGAGTTTTGCAACTGTCAAGTGTATCTTACTTAGTTTCAAATTTGAGTGTTGGAAAGAAAAATTATACTGATGATGGTTCTTATGGTAATCCTGAAAAATATTGCAGAATGTCATTCCGTCTAACAGTATGTCATTCTGGCTAACAATGACACGGGCAATTCATTTAACCCATATTTCTGTGTTAGATAACACAATTCAGCTTTTTGTTGAGTTAATGATAAAACAAGTCTTATTTACTTTATTGGAAAACATTTTTAAACATTTTCCAGTTTTTTTCTTTATTTGGTTCTGAATTTTGAATTGGCAGCAGCCCAAAATGAGCCTGTGCCTATATGAAATCCCAAATTGATTATATTAATTGTGATTAAAATGTAGTTTTCTGAGCACTAATTGTTTGTTGAGCTCCAAATATGGAGATAAGTACATTTGTATATGCCAACAATGATAGAAATGTAATTAATTTTAAAATTTATTACGTTACCCAGGAATGACATTTTAATGAGGAAAAAGATCTGATTCATCAAAAAAAATGGTTAATTACATTCTTGAAATGTGTAAATATCATTGCATCACATACACAACACTGTAATAAGTATAGAAAGTACTAACATTTACATTTTTTGCCTGTTTTATTTTTTTCCACATTTTAAATCCTTATCCGTCATTCACCCATATATAGAATTAAATATTTTATAAAATATAATTCCACATGTGTTAATTCATAGTTTTGATGCCTTCAGTGTGAATCTACAATTTTCATAGTCATGAAAATAAAGAAAACTTTGAATGAGAAGGTGTGTCCAAACTTTTGGTCTGTACTGTATATACGGTAGGAAATTGTCACCTGCAGTGTCTCGCCTTAAAGGACATTTATAGAATTACACCAGAAGAGATTTTACTTGATAAAAACTCTAAACTATTAATCAGACGACAGAAGATTGTGTGCAACACAAAAGTTCTGATCATGCTAAAAATGTTAGAGGTCTAAAAATGTGCATCATATAGGATGCGGTAGCTTTATAAGCTTTAAATCTTAAACTTAAGCAACTTGAATTAAAACGGCATGTGCTTGGTGTATTTGCATGTAAAGCAGACTGGAAGGGTAAGCAGCACATGGAGGGAATCATCAGGGCGGAGCTGATATGTGCTGCGCCGTGATTTACTGTGTTCTTACAATGCATTAGCATGATAACCACCACAGCGTAAATCTCACTCTGGTGATGTGAATGCGCGAATGCATTCGTGTGATTCATGGATGGCATCTCCGCACGCAGGTCTGCAAATCATTAGCGCGCAGACGTCATATTTCTGCGGTGGAAATGACAGCTCTAATGCATCTCTGGGAAGGGCTGCAGTCGTGGAAGCATGCAGTTTCTGTGGAGAACAAACGGATGCGGCTTATTACTGCTGTAAGTGGCCACAGACTGCCACATGGAGCTCAACCTTTCGAGCTACGGGGGTCTGAACATGGAAAAACTTATAGTGTGAATTTGCACAGATGCTCTTTAAATGGCTTTTGTAGAGTTATGTCTGTTGCTTTAGGGGGAGATCATTCTAATATGCTGATTTTCTGCTCAAGAAACATTTCTGATCATCAATGTTGAAAACATTTGCGCGGCCCAATATTTTTGTGGAAACTGTGATGCATTTTATTTTTCAGGATTCACAGATGAATCGAAAGTTCGAAAGAACAGCATTTATTTGAAATGGAAATCTTTTGAAACATTATAAATAGGGCTAAAACGATTCCTTGAGTAAGTCAAGGAACTCGAAAACAAAATATCATTAAGGCAAATGCATTTTATGCAGTTATGCTAAATGACTGATTACAAGTAAGAATTTGACTCAAATGGTGATGCACACTTTTAGAAAAAAAAAAGGTTTTATAACAACAGTAAAAATGTAAAAATAAAAATGTAAAAATCAATTTAAAATTAATTTTAATTTCTAGTAGGGCTGCTCGATTTTGGCAAAGATTATTTAACACAATTATTACTGGGTCCAAAACTTTATATTAGCTATTAATTTAAAGATAGAAATACAGCAGAAAAAAAGATACAAATAAAAAAACCTGTGCTTTAAAAAAATAAAAAATAAAAAATACTGAATACATTTATGCAAGTCTAAAGTAGTCTAACAATACTACAGAAATGAAATGTAATTATTTGAATGTAAAATAAAACAGCGTCTTCACTATAATAATTAAACATGCTTTGTTTCTTATTAAAACTACAAAAGTCCTTCATTTAAGAGCAGTGAGTGATTTTTCTCTGTATTTTTACTTTTTTTAATATTAAGCACAGAGACAGCAGAAGGAATATTATTTGTTGCCACTTTAAGCGCCACATGGATCCAATATACTGTTACACACGTATTTTCATTCTCAACCATTTATGATAATTTAGGACATAACTGACAAGGGTTTACATGAATAATCACCAAGCGCCTCATTTTGAAATATTTTTGTGTGTATTTGACCTTGAGCTAAAAGATAACTTTACATGTCCGTGTTCTGCTTTGTCTCTGAGCGCATACACAGAACAGCGCAAGTTCTCTTTCTCGCTTTTAAAAACACAACATCAAAGAAACATTAATAAATCAAGCACGTCCCGTTTTATGAAAGTCACGTTACATGATTTTGCTGATTTGCATGTGAAATTAGGCTTTTATGGAGGAGTGAAAGCACACGAAAAGGGGGTGGAATAGGGCGCAATAATCGTTTCATCTCGATTACTCTATTTTCATGATCATTTGAAGCCGATATCAAAATCGAAACTGAATTTTGATTAATTGCACAGCCTTATCAGATGCAGCTTCTGCATTTCCTCTCCATTGCAAAGACGAATTTTGTTGATACTGATATCATTTGTTTGGTAACAGCCCAAATGTCTACTTATAAGGGTTTATTCTCCAAATAACTCAATTTCATGTTGCTGAAAAATGTGTTTAGAAATTATGGACTCTTGTTCCTGTCCCAAGTTACCTTCCTGTCCACTGATTCTTGCCTCTTACAAAAGCCACTAAGCCTTCCAAGAAGACAGTAAAGGCTTATGTCATGCTTGAGCTTTAGTTAGGCTGAAACTTGAAAGTTAAGTTGCACAACATAAATGCAATGTTTAGGTATTAGTGTTATTTTTATTACTTTTTAATTTAGATTTATGCCTTAGTTTTAGTTTGTACTATTTACCTTTTTTAAAGTAATGTGAAATAGATTTTTGCACCTTAAATTATTTATTTTATATTTTTATTGTACTTGTGTTTTATTGATGTACATGTATTTGCATTTCAAATGTAATGTGGCAATTAAATGCATTACAGTTATTAATGTATGCAATTTTCAATTTAATGTTTATTTTTCTAAAAAGGAAACAAATTTGTTGTTTATTTTTTAAGAGACCCATCTTGCTTTCTGTTGTATATTTAGTAATGCTCTTTAATAAAGAAAAATTACTTCTAATCCAATAGTTTACCGATAATCGGTAGCTGCAGCCCTAATTATAAAATTATAATATTATATAATATATAATATAATAATCTGGTTATTTTAACAACAATAAAAATAACCAGAAATGACAATATGAGTAATAGTAGTAGTATTTAAGTAGTACTAGTATGTATAATAGTAATAGTAATACTAAAGATGGTGATGATGATAATATTTAGTGGTGATGGCAACAGTAATATCAATAATAATAACAGTAATAATAGTAATAAGTGTCAGTGTTCTTTTTTCCTCTTTTGATCTTTTTAAATTTTTAATATTTCACCCCCTTATTTCCTTCAAAAAAATAAATTTTACCCACCGTTCAAAAAATACTCACATTCAGGACCTTAAGGACAAATATTTCCACATTGAAACCCATTAAAACAATTTTTAACCCAGGGCCATTTGACTATAAAATGATGCAATATTTGCTAATAAGCATTCATTCTATCAGCAAGGCTTCAAATGTTATATTTTTTTTTACCATTTTTTACTAGAATGTGCCATTTTTTTCAAATTTGGCATATACATTTTTTTAAAAATCTAACACTACATAAAAATATAAATGCCTCAAAATGAATGTTGTTGTTCTTCACTGACACACCCAAGAATCTAATAAGCAAAGACCATTTTTTTTGCTTAGCATTTAGTATATGGAAATTACTACTATTTTTCATTTTTTCATTAAATAACACCTGTGGCATTATGCAAACAAACCAGCATTTAAAGGGATAAAATTCTGAAAATGAATGATTGTTTGGCATCTATGGATAGAACAGATGCTGGTTAAAAAAATCAACATCAGTGAAAGTGGAAAGAATAATAAATACAATTTTTATGACAGTTTGTTTTTTGCTATTAGTGTGCCTGTGTTATTGCCAACTGCATACATTTTGGCTCAGGTATTTATTTTTATAAAATTTCTAATATTTCACCCCCTTATTTCCTTCAAAATAATCAATTTTACCCACCGTACAAAAAATACTCACACTCAGGAATTTCAAAAATAAAAAAATGTCCACATTGAAACCCATTAAAACAATTTTTAACCCAGGGCCATTTGACTATAAATTGATGCAATATTTGCTAATAGACATTTATTCTATCGGCAAGGCTTCAAATTTTTAATTTTTACCATTTTTTACTAGATTGTGCCTTTTTTTTTTTTTTTTTTTCAAATTTGGCTTTTTTTTTCCCTTCTTCTAACACTACATACAAATATAAATGCCTCAAAATGAAAATGTTCTTCACTGACACACCCAAGAATCTAATAAGCAAAGAAAAAAATTCTGCTTAGCATTTAGTATATGGAAATTACTACTATTTTTCTTTTTTTCATTAAAAAACACCTGTGGCATTATGCAAACAAACCAGCATTTATAGGGTTACAATTCTGAAAATGAATGAATGTTTGGTATCTATGGATAGAACAGATGCTGGTTAAAAAATCGACATCAGTGAAAGTGGAAAAAAAGATTAACAAATCATATTTTAATGACCGTTTATGGACATTTTTGTCCATTTTGCACCTATGTGTAACTTTTTTTGATGCACAAGGGTTAAATAAATCTTACCGAATCTAACTTTTTCACAGTATTGAACGTCTTAAGTTACAGTCTAAATTAGGATGCTGTGAATGTTCATGTCTCATGAATGTTGTCATGAGTTGAATCACCTTTTCATGTCCTCCTGCGTCAAACGCAACTTTACAATTCCAGCATTGGGACAAAAGGTTAATTACAGTAGTAAATCAATCGTTCTGTTATGATGAAAATCTCATCATGAGTTTGAGCTCATTAGAGAAATAACATGATTTGTCTTGCTCTTTTCAGATCTTCTATACGGTGACTATGGAAATCAAACCAATTTTCAGCCATTGTATTTATATTTGCATAAACATTGTTTGGATGTAATTAACGAGAACTTTTCTACAGTTCTAATTTGAAGCAGATAATTCTGCTGTTTAGTTTTCCAATGATAAAAAGGCATAACTTGCTTATTGTTTGTCCTTGGTTCTTTCGATAAGTGAAATCTGAAAGTTTTATTAGAAGTTGCTTTGTTTTTCTCGGCTCAGTTCTGTCATCTAATTTAATACAGAATCTTGTCACAAGGAATTTTCCATTTCTGCCTTCTCATCTGCCGCACAGAGGTTTTTACCGAATGCTTCATATTTCAGCGGCTGATTTAAAACATTTTCCTCTGCGTGTGCTGTTAGACTGGAATGAAATGGAGTTGCCAAACTCTTGCGGCCCGCTTTAAGCGAACGACTAGTGTCATTAGACTCGCTCACACAGTCGGTGATTTACAAGGTAATTACAGTCATCTGCAAAAATACGTATCATCTGCATAATCAAACATTAGGGTAATTATTACTGTGCACTTACTTAAAGTGATGATTAAATAACGATAAACATAATGCCGCTAATCTGGACTAATGCTACTATAAACTTTCTCTCCGATTCGTGCTGCGTCTGAAGCTCTTGGCAGAGCTGATCCTGATTCTGCAGGCCGTGACAAAGAGTCTTGAGGACAAATATATCGATCTGAAGTTACTCAGATGACTGAGTGTTCCTGCGGCTGATATATTTTCTTAATCTCAGAGCTCAGCCTGTCTTAAAATGATCTGAGATAAAAAAAAAAAAAAAAAAAAGGTGATCTTCTGAGATAAGGGTTCATTGTACTATGAAACATGCTGTTACTTCATAATCTACCCATGCAGCGAACAGGGAACAGTAATCAAAAATACAGTAAAATGGTGAAATATTATTATAATATAAAATAGCTATTCTCTATGTTAAAATACATTTTAATTCTGTGATCAAAGCTGAATTTTCAGCATCTTTACTCCAGTCATCAGCATCTCATGATCCTTAAGAAATCATTCTAATATGCTGATTTGCTGCTCGAGCAACATTTCTGATTATTATTAATGTTGAAAACGGTTGTGCTGTCCAATATTTTTGTGGAAACAGTGGCACGTTTTATTTTTCAGGATTCTCAGATGAATAGAAAGTTCAAAAGAACAGCAGTTATTTGAATTAGAAATCTTTGATAATGTTATAAATGTCTTTACCGGCACTTTTGATCAATTTAATGCATCCTTGATTAATAAAAGTTATAATTTCTGAAAAATGAAAAAATTAACAGGACATGTTCTCAGAATGTTCTGCCAAAGTTATGAAACATTCTTTCAGTAACAATAAAATGTGTTAATTATTTGTCTTTAATATATGTTCATAAATTGCTGGCACAAAGTATATTTAGATTTTTTTAAAAGTATGTGCATTTATAACACTATACTATATGTATTAGATCACCTTTGCATCAGATTACAAATAAAAGTTAACGCTAATACTGCCATTATCAGTCTCTCAATATCATTCTTTGTTTAAAAGTCGTGAAAACATCATTTTGGAGTTTTCTTTTGCTATTTGAGCGAATGAGAATGCAAAAAATATATTTTTTCAGTTGAAAAAGGTCATTGCACATTTAGAAATTTTTGTATGTGTTTTTTCGTATCCGTCATCCTTTCCTCTTTCAAAATGCTTGCTACAGGTGTGAAAATGCAGAAAATAATTTTTTTTCACACGTCACGTGTAGAAATGGCAATTGCCATCAATGTCTTCTCTCTTGGTGTATCAGAATCTCTCCTAGCTTTCCTCACAGATGGTCCCAATAATGTGCTTAAAGTCAAGTTCAATTCAGTTTGTGCATGATTACATGATATAACATTATTTTTTTTAATAATGTATCCTAAATTGTGGATAATTAAACTACATATCATATGCCAAAGTAAATTTCTGGAGTGTTAAAGATTAAAAGAAAAAAACAAAAACAAGAACCGTACAGAACCGAAAACCGTGACCTAAAACCGTGATACGAACCGAACAGTGGGTTTTTTGAACCGTGCCACTTCTAGAGGTAACGTGTAAACGTGATTAACACCGATTTTTATTTTTTTATTTTTTTCGGACTCCGGTGTACAATGACCTTAATTTTTCAGTTGGGCATTTGTCTAACATTTTTTTTTTAATGTTTCTATTTGATTCAGAGAATATTTAAATGTAATGTTTTTATATTCTTTGCAAAATTCTAAAATGGAATGTTCCCCTAACATTCATATAACCAAGAAAACACATCTTAAAAACATTTTATACTACAGGGCTGTTGAATGCTTGAATCTGGTTGGCTGGTTAATGTTCTAAGGTATGCAATTAATTTCAGGGAAATGCACAACGAACATAGTTTCAGGCAGGTCTTGACCACATTTCATGTCTATATCACTTTGGCACATGATTCCAGTTACTTCAAAGGTTCTTACAGCCTAAAACAGCAAATTAATCAAAACCCACAACGACACTGGACAAACAAATAAATACAGTAAACAATAGGACGAAACGACAGATTATTTCCATGTTTTTGCCACAAAATTACATTTTATTACGTACGGAATGCACATACTCTTTCTCTCACTCTACTCGCATTTGTCAGATATTTTCTCGCAAATCCGAGTATTTGCCAATTGCAGGTATGTGTATTGCAATTCTGACTTTTTTCCTCAGAATTTTACAATTAGGCTTAAACTCACAATTGTTAGTTATGAAGTTAAATTTTGAGGGGAAAAAAGTTTATATCTCACAATTCTGACTTAACTCGCAATTGCAATTCTGAGAAAAAAAGTCTGATTGTGATATAAAAAGTCGCAAATACCTTTTTTTTATTTTTTATTTTTATTTTTTTTATTCAGTTGTGGAAATGAGCTTCCAGAAATAAAATCTACAATTTTTTTTTTGAATTTCTCTCATTTTTTGGGGATTTTTTCCATACCTTGTTGCACTTGTGGTGTTTCTGGCCAAAATGACCAGCCTACTAAAAAAATGCTTACAAATTCCTCATTATGCTATATTGTTAAATGTTGGATTCAATCTTGTCAACTTCATTTCTTTCAGTTAGCAAACTGATTGATCATTGGCTTTTTTTTTGTTTTTGTTTCCACTCAAAAACTGAGGTGCATAATCAATGAGGCCCAGCATCAATCAGCTCCAGAAAGAAATTCAATAGCTGAAGTTCAGATTGAGTCAAGCTTTGGTGATAATATAGCAGAATTAGAAATGTACAAGCGATCTAGTTTAATTTATAAAAAAAGTTATTGAATTTTTCCTCCGAATTGCGTGATATAAACTCAAGTGTGAAATATTTTTAGCAAATGCAAGTTTGTATGTCATAATTCTGACTTTTCTTCATGCAATTGCAGGTTTGTTTATTGCAATTCTGACTTTTTTTTTCTCAGAATTCTAAGATTAGGCTTAAACTCACAATTGTGAGTCATGAAGTTCAATTTTGAGCGGAAAAAAAGTTTAGATCTCACAATTCTGACTTAACTCGCAATTGTGCGTTATAAGGTCAGAATTGTGAGATATAAATGCACAATTCTAAAAAAAAAAAAAGTCAGAGTTGTGACTATTCAAATTCATATGGTGCTATTGTGACTTATATTTATCATTTGCAATTGTGAGTTTATATTACAATTCTGAGTAAAAAAAAGTCAGAATTGCAAGAAAAAAAGTCAGATTGTGATATAAAAAGTCGCAAATACCTGAAATGAGCTTCCTTAAATAACAAATACAAAAAAAAAAAAATAGAATTTCTCTACTCTTTTTGGGATTTTTTCCATACCTTGTTTATACTTGTGGTGTTTCTGGCCAAAATGACCAGCCTACAAAAAAATGCTTATAAATTCCTCATTATGCTATATCGGTAAATGTTAGATTCAATCTTGTCAACTTCATTTCTTTCAGTTAGCAAACTGATTGATTGTTGGCTTTTTGTGTTTTGACTCAAATATTGAGGTGCATAAGTTCAGATCAATGAGGCCTAGCGTCAATCAGCTCCAAAAAGAAATTTAGTAGCTGAAGTTAACATTGAATCAAGCTTTGGTGATAATATATCCTAATTAGAAATGCACAAGCAATCTAATTTTACCATTATGATCTCACTATATATATTTTGGAGTTTTTATATCTTTTGATGCTATGTAAATATGCATTTTAAAAGAGGATTTCCTAAAGGAACTGCAGTCATTTCATTTCTAAAATCTTGGTTCTAAAAAGACTAATTCTTTCTCATGTTCAGCTTTTAGTTTTCTGAGATATTGTGTGTTTTGGAATCACTCGCTCTTGTCTGGAAAGCCAAACCTCTTTCGTCTGGCAGTATCTCACGACGATTTTCAGAATCATATTTCCCAAAGAATGCTTTGCGGCTGCCATGAACTGACGAGAAAAGCCAACATCAACGTCAAATAGCGACGTCAAAGACATAAGTAAAAGGATTAAACAAATAAATGGAGCGAATACTAACATATTGCATGAAGTTCAGACTCAGAGTGTGACATTAGATGAATAGATTTACCATAATAGCTTGTGTGATTCTGCAACATGATTGGCCAATAAACTCGCAATCAGCGTGTTCATATTAATACAGCCAAATCCAATTTAAAGAGTTGATTTGCATGTCCTCAGACTGGCCATCTCATCTTCGGCTTATTATGTTGTGTGATATCAAATGCAGGACCATTCAAATGTGCCTCGAAATATTATATTTGACATAAAGCAGCAAAAGCGAGCAATCAGTGAATGCGGCGACACACGGGCTGAAGGAGCCTCTCCAGAACAGAACAACAAAGATGTGATTGTTTTCTGAGAGACTGGAAACAAACCATGACAACCGTGAGAGGAGATGCTGCAACTCGTTCAGATATTACCTTATATCATTGGTTTTTAATACATTAACAGACAAGATTATATTAGACCGAACTAGTCTGTTAAACTGACCAATGCAAAAAAAAAAAAAAAATAAATGCTAGTCAAAAGTTTGGGATCAGTAAGATTAAAAAAAAAAATTCTTATGCTCATCTAGGCTGCATTTATTTGATCAAAAATACAAAAAAAAAAAAAAAAAAGTAATATTGTGAAATATTATTTCAGTTTGAAATAACCATTTTCTATGTGAATATATTTTAAAATGTATTTTATTCTTGTGATAAAAAGCTGAATTTTCAGCATCATTACTCCAGTCTTCAGTGTCACATTATCCTTCCGAAATCATTCTAATATACTGATTTATTACATTTTATTTATTTTTTTCTCATTTTTAACACATAAAAAGTTGAAAAGAACAGTGTTTGGGATCAGTAAGATTTAAAAAAAAAAAAAAGATGTTTCTTATGCTCATCTAGGCTGCATTTATTTGATCAAAAATACTAAAATAATGTAATATCGTGAAATATTATTTCAATTTAAAATAACCATTTTCTATGTGAATATATTTTAAAATGTAATTTATTCTTGTGACAAAAAGCTGAATTTTCAGCATCATTACTCCAGTCTTCAGTGTCACATGATCCTTCAGAAATCATTCTAATATGTGACCCTGGACCACAAAATCAGTCATAAGGTAAAATTTTACAAAAGTGAGGTATATACATCATATGGAAGCTCAATAAATAAGCTTTCTATTGATATATGGTTTGTTAGGATAGGACAATATTTGGCCGAGATACATCTATTGGAAAATCTGGAATCTAAGGGTGCAAAAAAAATCAAAATACTGAGAAAATCACCTTTAAAGTTGTCCAAATTAAGTTCTTAACAATGCATATTACTAATCAAAAATTACATTTTGATAGGTTTACAGTAGGAATTTTACAAAAAAATCTTCATGGAACATGATCTTTACTTAATATCCTAATGATTTTTGACATAAAAGAAAAATCAATAATTTTGACCCATACAATGTATTTTTGGCTATTGCTACAAATATACCCCAGCGACTTATGGCTGGTTTTGTGGTCCAGGGTCACATATACTGATTTATTTGATTTTATTTTTTTTTCTCAAAATTTTTAACAAATAAAAAGTTGAAAAGAACAGCGTTTATTTAAAATAGAAATCTTTTGTAACAATATAAACTACCATCTAAAAGTTTGGGGTCAGTAATTTTTTTCTTCTTTTTTTTTTTTAAAGAAATTAATACTTTTATTCATCAAGGATGTGTTAAATTCATAAAAAGTGATAGCAAAGGCTTATATTGTTGGACAAGGTATATATGTTGAATAAATAGATTTTTATGTGTTTAATACATTAACAGACATGATTATATTAGACCGAACTAGTCTTTCAATTCAATAGAAAGAGAGTAAATACACATTCAGTCAAAGTTATAAGTGAAATTGAGTCTGTTAGACTGTGACCAATGCAAAAAAAACTATATCTGTATATACACTACCGCCCAAAAGTTTGGGATCAGTAAGATTTTTAATGTTTTTTAAAGACGTTTCTTCTGCTCATCAAGGCTGCATTTATTTAATCAAAAAATACTGAAAAAATGTGAAATATTTATTCCAATTTAAAATAACAGTTTTCTATGTGAATATATTTTAAAATGCAATTTATTTTTGTGATAAAAAGCTGAATTTTCTACATCATTACTCCAGTCTTCAGTGTCACATGATCCTTCAGAAATCATTCTAATATTTTGATTTATTACCAATGTTGAAAACAGTTGTACTGCTTAATATTTTATTGGAACCTGTGATTTTTTTTTTCTCAAATATTTCAACAAATAAGAAAGAACAGCGTTTATTTAAAATAGAAATCTTTTGTAACAATATAAACAACCATCTAAAAGTTTGGGGTCAGTAATTTTTTTATTCTTTTATTTTTAAAGAAATTAATACTTTTATTCTCTAAGGATGTGGTAAATTGATAAAAAAAAGTGATAGCAAAGACTTATATTGTTAGACAAGATTTATATTTTGAATAAAAAATAGTCACAGCTTCTGAAAAAAAATATTAAGCATCAATGAAATTTTGAATGTGAAGTTTCTGAACAAAACGTCTAGGTTACGAAGGTAACCCTCATTCCCTGAAGGAGGGAACGGAGATGTTACATATAGGGGAACTCACTTGAGAGTCCAATTATCTCTGAGCCTCATTCAAAAGGCCAATGAAAATTGGCGAGTGGCATTTGCATGCCAAGCCACGCCCCGTACATACGGGTATATAAGATGGCGGCAAGCAGCCAGTCATTCAGATTTTTGCTGAGGAGCCAGATCGAGCCGGCGTCAGCGCGACGCTAGGGTCGTGGCAGGGGATGTAACGTCTCCGTTCCCTCCTTCAGGGAACGAGGGTTACCTTCATAACCTAGACGTTCCCCTTCAGTCGTTTCACTACGATGTTACATATGGGAACAGACCCTATGGAACAGGCCACGACCCTGACGCCACGTTACGCACAACCTCATGTGCTGACAGGCGGATGTGTCAGCAGATAGAAATTGTAACATAACCTTCCCAACGCCCTGGGGGCCAGTAGAGGGGGCCCCCACAGGGATGCCAGATGTACTGAAGCATGGGTTGGGGGGTGGAGATCTTCACATGTGGAAATGAGAATAATTCAATATATCCATAAAGCTTCTTAGGGATACACGAGGATGAGGCAACACTCCTAGTGGAGTGGGCATGAACACCTAAGGGGCATGGCTCTCCCTGATATAAATAAGACAGGGAGATGGCTTCCACCACCCAATGTGCCAACCTCTGTTTGGAGACAGCATTCCCTTTCTGCTGACCTCCAAAGCATACAAAAAGCTACTCGGTGCGTCTGAAGTGCCGAGTACGGTCTACGTATATGCGCAAAGCACGAACAGGGCACAGCAGCGCAGAAGCTGGGTCTGCCTCCTCCGGGGGCAGAGCTTGCAGGTTCACCACCTGATCGCGGAAGGGCGTGGTGGGAACCTTGGGCACATAACCGGGCCGGGGTCTCAGGATGACGTGAGAATCTTCGGGCCCGAACTCAAGGCACATTTCGCTGACAGAGAAGGCTTGTAGGTCCCCTACCCTCTTGATGGAGGCCAGTGCAGTCAGGAGCGCTGTCTTAAGTGACAGGAATTTCAGCTCAACTGATGCAAGTGGCTTGAATGGGGCTTCCCGTAGGCCGCGGAGGGCAACGGAGAGATCCCAAGAGGGTAAGAGGTGCGTCTGGGAGGATTAATCCTTCTCGCACCTCGCAGGAACCTCACGATGAGTTGGTGCTTACCCAGGGATGTTCCATCCACTGCATCGTAATACGCTGCAATGGCAGCAACGTACACTTTGAGAGTCAAAGGGGACAGCCTGCGCTCCAACTTCTCTTGCAGGAAGGAAAGCACTACTGTAATCATGCATCTCTGTGGGTCCTCTCCTCGAGAGGAACACAAGTCAATGAACAGACCCTACCTCAGTGCGTAAGCCTGCCTTGTAGAGGGAGCTCGGGACTGAGTGATGGTATTTCTCACGGTCGGCAAGGTCTGACGGAAGGCCGCCGAGGTCTGACGCGTCCCGTCCAGGAGCCAGACGTGCAGGTTCCAGGTCGGGGCGCGGGTGCCAAATTGTGCCCATCCCCTGAGAAAGAAGGTCCTTCCTCAAGGGGATCTTCCAGGGAGGGGCTGCCGCGAGGGAAATGAGTTCTGGAAACCAGGTCCGGGTGGGCCAGTGTGGCGCAACCAGCAAGACCTTCTCCTCGTCCTCCCTGATCTTGCACAGGGTCTGTGCAAGGAGGCTCACTGGGGGAAAGGCGTACTTGAGCCCCGGAGGCCAGCTGTGTGTCAGCGCGTCTCTGCCGAGGGTAGCCTCGGTCAGGGAGTAAAAGATCTGGCAGTGGGAGGATTCGGGGGAGGCGAACAGTCTGAACAGGACTGTCTCGGGGTGGAGTTGCCATTCTCCAGGGTGGGTGGACTGCCGTGAGAGCTGATCCGCTGCACGGTTGAGTTCCCCTGGTATGTGAATGGCACGTAGCGATTTCAGCCACGTTTGACTCCAAAGGAGCAGACGGCGGGCGAGTTGTGACATGCGAGGAGAGCGGAGGCTGCCCTGGCGATTGATATACGCCACAGTCGCAGTGCTGTCGGTACGAACACGAGCATCGGCGTCTGCGAGCTTTGTCGGCGTCTGCCATCTGTGCCAGATTGAGCCATAGGTGTCGCTCCTGGACCACGGCTGTGGACATCACCTGACCAAGGGACCGCGCCGTGACCTTCGTCGCCCGGCATCCTGCATTACCTTTTGGTCAGGACCACCCTCGTGCAGTTGTTTTATGTCCCTGTGCCTGGTAGGGGTTGAACGACTTCAGATTTTTTAAAGTCGACAGTTACGTGATAAAAGTCGAGTCGACGTCGACTAGTCGATTATGACGTCATTATTGAACAAAAACACTTAAACCTTGAGCTGTGACTCAAACACCTTGTGCACAGCTATGACACAGCGCTGCCTACATTGCTACATTGTCTTTGGGTCGTTATATTTCAAACAGATTTCTGCTCGTTCTAAATCCGCAGATAAAGTAGCACTGTAAAGATTACATTTACATAAAGTCATTAGTGAGAGAGCGATTGCGTGTGTGAATTAATTCTACCTGGCAGTGTCTCTCTACTAGCCTAATAATAAAGCTGTGGGTTTTAATTACTAAGAAATATATGCTAAAACTTTTCAGTTTCTAAGCTAAATTAGCCAGAACTCATGGAACAGTGTTGACAATTAATTTCCCCACCGCGCTTTTGAATGATTGTGGGCGCACGATCTGCACGTGATGTACGAGCGAGCTACTGTATGTAGCCTATGTGTGTGCGTTACAACGCAGCAGTGCATTAGATTAGAACAACAATTACAACAAGCTGTTTAAAACCTGCATTCTCCTGTTCAGTTTTAAACATCAAGATGGTATACTCACACGTGTTGTGGAGCGCTTTCGGAGTATGCATTTATCTATTATTTTAGCTGTTTTCACAAAGCGTAAATGTCGACTTCAAAGACTTCTTATCCTGTTGCGCCCTCTATAGGACCAGCGA
The DNA here is from genome assembly GCF_049309525.1 of Garra rufa. Taxonomy (NCBI): domain Eukaryota; kingdom Metazoa; phylum Chordata; class Actinopteri; order Cypriniformes; family Cyprinidae; genus Garra; species Garra rufa. The sequence continues at coordinate 42,645,185 of NC_133375.1, forward strand.
CTAGTCGACGTCAAGCTTAAAGCGTCATGGCAGAGCATTAAAGTCGACTAGTCGACTAGGCGATTAATTGGTGCAACCCCTAGTGCCTGGTAGACCTGAAGGGTGGCCATGGCGTGCAAGGTAGAGGCAGCCTGTCCAGCAGCGCAATAAGCGTGGCCCGCGAGAGCGGATGAGCGCTCACACACCCTGGAGGGTAGATGCGGCCGGTCCCGCCAGGTGGCAGCGCTACGCGGGAATAAGTGCACCGCGACAGCGCGCTCAACCTGGGGAACCGACTCGAATCTCCGGGCTGCCCCGCTATCGAGGGTGGCGAGGGGAGAGGAGCTGGAGCGCGGGCGAGATGAAAAAGGCGCCCGCCATGTTTTAATCAGCTCCTTATGCACCTCCGGGAAGAATGGCACCGGGGGAGGGCGACCTCCCCAGGAACCAGTCATCCAGCCTAGAGGGATCGGCCGAAGGCGCGAGAGGCACCTCCAAGCCGATCCCCCTGGTGGCCCGGAGGAGCATAGCCGAGAGTTCGGCGTCAACCTTAGACGGGGCAGCGACCACAGTGGGGCGCTGACCCGCCGAGATGTCCGCTTTATCCTCAGACTCTCCCTTTGATGCTGCGACAGACATCTCTTCCTCCTGTGGAGTGCCAAAGGAGACGCTCAGCCCAGCTGGCGGGGAAGCGTACTGCTCTGGGAGCTCAACGGGGCCACGCTGAGGTACAGACGGTCGCAGGGCTTTGGGGGCCGGCGGCACGTTCTGCACGTTGACTCGTAAGTCCCCCTCGTGTCTCGCCACGGTGGCCGAAAAGCATTGGCGGCTTAACGACGTGCCGTGGAACGACGAGGGGAGCCGCCTCGCAAAAGAACGACGATTTTTCAGCGTGACCATGGTCATGCGTTCGCAATGAACGCATGAACCATCCGTGAACACTGCCTCAGCATGTTCTCGGCCCAAACATGTGAGGCAGTGTTCATGTCCGTCTTGGGAGGTGAGGAAACTGCCACATCCAGCAGCGCACGGCCGGAAAACCATTCTGAAAAGAACGTTTTACACAGCCGTGAGAAATTACTCTTTTAGTCCCGGTCTGCCCAGGGAGGAACCGCGGCACCACTGTGCACTCAGAGGGGGTTGCTCGCTGGAGAGCAGGAGGCTTGTTTTGGCCGCGAAAATGGCCGCCTGCAGGATCCCGCTGACGGCTGCCAAAACTCTCTTCTAGATGAGCTCTTTTAGATGGGCAGCACGTCAGCGGGGAAGAGTAAAGCAGGAACGCCGTAGTTTTTTTTGTTGTTGTTGTTGTAGGCTCGGGCAGAGAGAGGCTCCGAAGCAAAAATCTGAATGACTGGCTGCATGCCGTCATCTTATATACCCGTATGTACGGGGCGTGGCTTGGCATGCAAATGCCACTCGCCAATTTTCATTGGCCTTTTGAATAAGGCTCAGAGATGATTGGACTCAAGTGAGTTCCCCTATATGTAACGTCGTAGTGAAACGACTGAAGGGGAACTAATGTTGCGTTGGCTTGTTTCCACAGCTGAGCGTCGTAACAGAAAGACTCACATCAGCGTGCGTGTGCCAGGTGAACAGAATGGTTTGGGTGAGTTTGTGTGGATCTGCCAGCTTCCTCCTCACCATCGCGCTGAGAGCAACAGAATGCTGCAGAATCTGCTGTGATGATGATTAGTGCTTCAGATCGCCACAGACGTGAGAGGTACACTGACCAAACCAACCTCAAACTCATTACAAATCAAGCTGCAGGTGTCATGTTTCTAATATCGTTTACCAGCTGTTTTCTGGTTGGAAAGCTGTGTTGAAATGTACTGATAATTAGCAACAAGCTACTCAGAGTTAGTATTTAAACTAGTTGCAGAATAAGTTACTAACTTGTTTTATTTACAACTTCAAAAAAATGTTTTCATGCATTGTACTTAAGACACTTTAAAATGTATTTTTTTTAATTTATAATAAAAAGACGCTGTATTTTCTTGCACAATAACAAGAAATATTTTTAAAATGCTTCAAAAATAATGAACAAATAAATCTCATTTTAGGTGACAGCATTAAACTTGAGCAGATAAATTTAACTAAATTATGTAAAACAGTAAATTAAGTAAACCAACTAAAATGCTGCCAATTTTTTGTTTGTTAATAGAACAAATAGGCAATAAAAGTTGGATGCATAGAACAACTAGTGGCCTTTTTTACCTGATGAAATATCAGTGTTTAATTAAATATTTGCTATAAAAAACTCTAAAAGGGTTTACCATTTACAAAAACTGACCTGATGAATAAGAATAAAACATAATGAGAATAAAAAAAAAATCACATCCAGCAGTGTTCAAAAAGGTATTTGCAACTTTTGGTCTCACAATTTGGACTTTGTGCAGTTCTTTTTTGAAAGCATGGTAAAATACCAATGTTTAATTAAATATTTGCTATAAAAAAATACCTAAAAATGTGATGTTTGCAGTTGAATCAGTGAATCTGTTCATTAATGTGAACCATACAAATGAACTGATTCATTGAACTGTTTTTGTGACATAAACTCTGAATTCTGTAGAATTTTTTTTTTTAATAATGGTAAAATAGCAATGTTTCATTAAATATTTGTTATAAAAAAGCCTAAAAATTAGATGTTTGCAATTGAATCAGTGAATCTGTTATTGATGTGAACCATCTAAATGATGGATTTTTATGAAAATTTTTATAAAGAAAATCAACAACTAATAATTTTTTTTTGAAAGCATGGTAAAATAGCAATGTTTCATTAAATATTTGTTATAAAAAGCCCTAAAAATGTGATGTTTGCAATTGAATCTGAAATTTTTTTGATGCATAGATGTTCTCTAAACGTTCTTCTAGTAACAATAATAGAATGTTAATTGATATTCAAGTTAACTGATGTTCAATAATGTTCTCAAAATGTTAAATGGTTAAAACTAAATGTTTCTAATTCATTCATGGAACATTTGTAAGCATTTAAGTTGGTTGTTTTTAAATGTTACAACATTTTTTAAATGTTACCTCTTGAGAGAACATTTAAAAGTAACATTCCCATAATGTTTTCAAAATTGTAAAAATGTAAATAAATCATTAAACATTCTTCCACTAACGTTAATGTTTGTTCAGGGGTAAGTTGTTTTTAATGTTTTCAAAACATTAACACAAAAATTAAGACAAAATTTTTTTTTTAGATTTTCATTTAACTTAAAAAAAAAAAAACATTACTACTTTTAGAACATTTGAAGATCATTTAAAGGGATAGTTCACCCAAAATTGAAAATAGTCATTATTTATTCACCCTCAAGTTGAATTAGAATTTCTTACAACTGTTGAACACAAAAAAGTGTATTGACTTCCATAGTGTGGAAAAAAAAAAACTAATAAAAAACATTTTTTTGAAAGCATGGTAAAATAGCAATGTTTCATTAAATATTTGTTATAAAAAAGCCCTCAAAATGTGATGTTTGCAGTTGAATCGGTTCATTGATGTGAACCATCCAAATGAACTGATTAATTGAACTGATTTTTCAAAGCTTTTTTAAATTCTGTAAAATAATTTTTTTTGATTAATTGATGTTCTCTAAACGTTCTTCTAGTAACAATAATAGAATGTTCATTGATAGTTAAGTTAACTGATCTTCAATAATGTTCTCAATGTTAAAACAAATGGTTTCTACATCATTCATGGAACATTTTTAAGCATTTAAGTTGGTTTTTAAATGTTACATCATTTTTTAAATGTTACTCCTTGAGAGAACATTTAAAAGTAACATTCCCATAATGTTTGCAAAATTATAAAAATGCAGTGTTCCCTTAATGTAAATAAATAATTGAACATTCGTTAATAGAATGTTTGTTCAGAGGTAAGTTGTTTTGAATAATTTTCTCAAAACATTACGACAATTATTTCTAAAATATTTTATCTGGATTTTCATTTTAACATTTAAAAAACATTACTACTTGAAGAACATTTAAAGGGATAGTTCACCCAAAATTGAAAATTGTCATTATTTATTCACCCTCGAGTTCTTACAGCTGTTGAACACAAAAAAAGTGTGTTGACTTCCATAGTGTGAAAAAAAAAAAGAAAAAAAAGAAATAAATTTCGGTTTGGGAATGTAAATGATGACAGTGTTTTCATTTTTGGGTGAACTATCCCTTCAAAAAGTAACATTCCCAAATAGTTTGCAAAATGATAAAATGGAACGTTCCCTTAACATTCATATAACCAAGACAAAACGTTCTTAAAACATTTAAAAAAAAAATGGAACCTTAGAGAACATTCAGAAATAACTGTTTCATAACTTAATGGGAACGTTCTGTTAAACGAGCTGGGATCGTCCCACATGTGCAGTGTTTCTCATCACCTCGTGCTGATTCAGTATACAGTGTATTTTTGAGTTTTCGGAAGCGCTGCACCTTCCTCTCACTCGTTCCTTTGAGCCTGAGGTTTTGGCTTCCCTCCATCAATTTTAGCGCCAAACCCTTCTGTAGATCACTTCAGCTGCGGTGGAAATAATGAGTCCTAAAGGAAACCATACTGTCGACGGTTTCGGGCCAAAAGATAATTACGAAAAGAATTAAGATTTTTCCAAACGCTTATAATCCTCTCGTCTTGTCATTACAGCATGGCTGAAAGTCGCGGCATCAAAGGAAGCAATATTAATGCTGACTTCAAGGTCAGAACATCAATTCAGGCTGTTCTGCAAAATTCCCAGTGAAGGACAGAGGCGCGGGTGTGTGTCAGGTGAACGGGATCATGTTCTTAATGAAGACTCGTAAGACGCACTACAGGGAGAGTCTGCTTTCTTTCTAGGTCATTATTCAAGCCCAATGTGAGATCAGTTCACTCTTAAAGTAACTGTGTTCATGTTCAAGTGTCACGTAAGGCTGTTTCAAGGCCTATTTACAAAATACGACTTTATGAATGAAAAAAAAAATCACATATGGACTAGTTTTCAAGGGTTTGGGTGCAGTGAGATTTTATGTTTTTGAAAGAAGTCTGCTCAACAAGGCTGCTTTTATTTGACCAGAACATACAGTAGAAATTGTGAAATATTATTACAATTTCAAATAGCTGTTTTCTATGTGAATACGTAGTAAAATGTAATTTATTGCTGTGATCAAAGCTGAATTTTTAGCATCATTACTTCAGTCTTCAGTGTCACATAATCCTTCAGAAATCATTCTAATATGCTGCTTTGCTGCTCAAGAAACATTTCTGATTGTTATCAATGTTGAAAACTGTGGAAGCCTAAAAAAAACCTTTATTTTATTAAAGAAATTGTGAGAAAAAAGTCTGATTTGTAAGATACAAACTCAAAATTGCTAGAAAAAAGTCTGAATTGTGAGATACAAACTCAGAATTGCTAGAAAAAATCCCAGATTGCAGGATGTAAAGTCAGAATTGTGAAGAAAAAGTCCAGATTGCATGATGTAAAGTCAGAATTGTGAAGAAAAAGTCCAGATTGCATGATGTAAAATCAGAATTGTGAAGAAAAAGTCCAGATTGCATGATGTAAAATCAGAATTGTGAAGAAAAAGTCCAGATTGCATGATGTAAAGTCAGAATTGTGAAGAAAAAGTCCAGATTGCATGATGTAAAGTCAGAATTGTGAAGAAAAAGTCCAGATTGCATGATGTAAAGTCAGAATTGTGAAGAAAAAGTCCAGATTGCATGATGTAAAGTCAGAATTGTGAAGAAAAAGTCCAGATTGCATGATGTAAAGTCAGAATTGTGAAGAAAAAGTCCAGATTGCATGATGTAAAGTCAGAATTGTGAAGAAAAAGTCCAGATTGCATGATGTAAAGTCAGAATTGTGAAGAAAAAGTCCAGATTGCATGTAAAGTCAGAATTGTGAAGAAAAAGTCCAGATTGCATGATGTAAAGTCAGAATTGTGAAGAAAAAGTCCAGATTGCATGATGTAAAGTCAGAATTGTGAAGAAAAAGTCCAGATTGCATGATGTAAAGTCAGAATTGTGAAGAAAAAGTCCAGATTGCATGATGTAAAGTCAGAATTGTGAAGAAAAAGTCCAGATTGCATGATGTAAAGTCAGAATTGTGAAGAAAAAGTCCAGATTGCATGATGTAAAGTCAGAATTGTGAAGAAAAAGTCCAGATTGCATGATGTAAAGTCAGAATTGTGAAGAAAAAGTCCAGATTGCATGATGTAAAGTCAGAATTGTGAAGAAAAAGTCCAGATTGCATGATGTAAAGTCAGAATTGCAGGGAAAAAGTCTGAATTGTGAGATACAAACATAGAATTAAAAAATAAAAAAGTCAGCGAGATATAAACTCAGAATTACGAGAGTCTGAATTGTCAGATACAAACAAAGAATTGCTAGAAAAAGTCCAAATTGTGAGGAAAAAATGTTAATGGTGGGATATAAAGTCATGATTGTGAGATATAAGATGTCAGAATTGTGAGTTACAAACTCAGAATTGTAAGAAAAAAGTCTTTTTGTGAGATACAAATTCAGAATTGTGAAGAAAAAGTCCAGATTTCAAGATGTCAAGTCAGAATTGCGAGGAAAAAGTCCAAATTATAAGTTATAAACTCAGAATTGTGAGGACAAATTCCAGATTGCAGGATGTGAAGTCAGAATTGTGAAAGATAAACTTGGAATTTTGGGGAAAAAAGTCTGAATTGCAAGATACAAACTTAATTGCAAAGAAAAAGTCTGATAGTAATGTGAGAGATAAAGTCAGAATTCTGAGGAAGAAATGATTATGGTCGGATATAAAGTTAGATTTGCAAGATATAAGAAGTCAGAATTGTGAGTTACAAACGTAGAATTGTGAAATAAAAGTCAGCGAGATATAAACTCAGAATTACAAGAGTCCGAATTATGAGGTAATTAAACTCAGAATTGCAAGGAAAAAACTCTGAATTTTGAGATGCTCTGCAAAAAATGCTTTTCTTATTTTTTGGCTTATTTTCAGCCAAAATATCTAAAAATTTTTAAATCAAGATGGAATTTCTAGACTAGTAAAAATTATTGTCATTTTCAGAAAAAAAAAAGTCAAAATTAAGTGTGTTTTTGCTTGAAATAAGCGAAATAATCTGCCAATGGGGTAAGAAAAATAATCTTTTGTTTGAAATTGAATTTTTTGCTTACCCCATTGGCAGATTATTTTTCTTGTTCTAAGCAAAAACATTTAATTTTGACTTTTTTTTTTTTTTTTTTTCTGAAAACAAGAAAATAATTTTGACTTGTCTAGAAAATCTTTCTTGATTTAAGAAATGTTAGATTTTTTGGCTGGAAACAAGACACAAAATCTAAATAAGAAATTTTTTATTGGCCTTTTTTGTTTTTTTAAATCATTCACAGTTATTTATTTAATTATTTATTTGGCTTTGCCTGCATTATTTATTTATTAGGCATTCAGTGCATTTATTAATTTTGAGTTTACTATGTATGTATTCATTTATTTATTTATGTATTTCCTAATCATTTACATATTTTTTATTTTTTAATTGATTGTTTGGCATTTTTATTGGCCTTTTTCATTTGTTTTTAAAATCACTCACAGTTTTTTTATTTATTTATGTATTTATTTATTTACTTACCCAAAAGCAGTTATAGAAGAGATAATTTTTTCAGTATTTAAAATGGGATTTATTTATTAATTTTTTTTTTATTTTCTGACCAGTACAGACCAAATTGCAGGATTTAACTCAATTTTGAGAGAAAAAAAGTCTGATATGTAAAAAAATGCTATTTTTTTCTTTCTTAGAAAACTTATTTCTTCATATTTTTTTGGAAGCATGTTATATTTTGTTGCATTTACTGTCATCTATGATCAGTTGAATGCATCTTTGCTGAATAAATCTAATTTCTAAAAAAAAAAATTCTAAAAAAAAAAAATCTCTCAAACACCAGAAACGGTTCTAGAAGAGACCTTTTTTTCAATATTTTAATATATTTTTAATATTTATTTTCTGACCAGTACAGACCAAATTGTTAACTCGGCCAAATTGTGCGATGTAAAGTCAATTTTGAGGGAAAGAAGTCTGATAAGAAAAAACTTTTTTTTTTGGATCCGTGATATATTCTGTGTCAAGATTCATTGATGGATTTACTGTCATCTATGATCAATTGAATGCATCTTTGCTGAATAAATCTAATTTCTAAAAAAAAAAAAAAAATCCCTCAAACAGTAGTGTGCAACTGGAAAGGATTTCAGTCCAATAACCCCTGATTGTGTATCTAGCTGTGTTTGCATTTACTCAAGCAACATGGCAAATGAACACATGGGCAATGAGTCATTTTCAAGTTCCCAAGTCAAACAGAAAAAGCACAAATGGAAAGACCAGCGCCCTGATAGAAAACCGGACACCTTAATGAGCACAAAAGCTGTGCATCCCGAGCCTGCGAGCTTTTGTCTGGGATGGAGATCACAGCCGACCCTTGAGTCTCCCGTCTCATTTCATTACGAGCGTGATTCGGCGAGCTGGAGGTTCTGGCAGGGACCGGCGGCCCAAAGTTAGGCCGGTTTTGAAAGAACGCGGTCTGGGGTTTGAGACCAACTGTCTTTCTTGGCCCGGATGCCATCCGTAATATTCAGCACATTTCATACACGGTTAATTTCAGCTGGACAGCTTCGGTGCCAATGAAAATACATTCGTTCTCTTCGCCTTCGACACTGGGAGCGATCCAGGCCTCCCTCTCGATTCATGGAAAAGTGCACAGGAAGAGAAGGAGAGAAAGGTTTAATTGCAAAGCGAGCCATTCATTTAAAACTGTGGAAAGACACCATCTAACCTTGCGCTGTTATAAATCACACGATTGATGAGGGGAATGGCTGGAGCCGAGCGCAGAACGCAGAAGGAACGCTGAATCTATTGTCCATATACGTTGGCTTCAGCAATACGGAGTCTTGCTTTACAGACGCCTGTTATTTGATGACTCAATGGAGCCGAGGAACACTTTTTGCTTTGAGCGAAAGAATTATGACGGGGGAAAACAACCGCATACTCAGATAAAATGCTCTGCCAGGGACTTTTATGAATACCGTTAGATCTCCTGCTTGATTTAGACGTCTGCGTTCCTCAGACAAAATCATTGATCATTCATTTTCTCAAGGTAACATCCCAATCAGGCCAAATCAAGAGCACAAAAGTGTCATTCGTGGTTTTTAATAAACTATTTTAATTGAGCGTGCCTCATTCATTTTGCAATCTGTTCCAATAAAAATTAGTTTGATCTGAAATTGCATGAATTAAAATCGTCCAATGCAGTTATAGAAGAGAGCGAGAAAAGAAAATATGCTTTTGATCAAATTTAATAAGACAGGCAGGCAAAATAAATAATGTGCCATTTCTTGCATAATTTACAGTAACTTTACAGTTAATGTTAAAAAATGTACAATGTATAATAAATATATTTTAAAAATTTTGCATTCACTTTATTTATTAGACATTTGGTGCATTATTTCACATTTTTTACAGTAACTGCACTTATTTATTTGATTGCTTGTTTTGTAACATTTATTTATTTATTTGACATTCACTGTATTACTTGCTAGGCATTCATTACATTTATTTATTTGGGAATTTTAGTTTTTTTATCATTTGAAGATATTTGTTTGGCTTTTTAATCATCTTTTAAAAAATGTTTATAATAACAAAAATATTATTTAATAAAATGTAATAATTTGGCATTCACCTTATGCTTAACGTTCACTGCATTTATGCATTTGTTTATACATTATCCATTTTTTAACATTAACTGCATTCTCAGATAAAACGCTTCCAGGGACATTTATGAATACCATTCGATCTCCTGTCCGAATACGTCTGCGTTCCTCAGACAAAATCATTGATCATTCATTTTCTCAAGGTAACATCCCAATCAGGCCAAATCAAGAGCACAAAAGTGTCATTCGTGGTTTTCAATAAACTATTTTATGTAAGCGTGCCTCATTCATTTTGCCATTTAAGTACGTTCCAATAAAATTAGTTTGATCTTTAATTGCATGTTATAAAAGAGAACAAGAAAAGAAAATATACTTTTTTCAATAAATAATGCAAAATAAATAATGTGGGTATCATTGGTAGGTTTTTCTTGCATCTTGCATTGCATTGCACTTGCATTACAGTAATGTTCTTAATCTGGAAAGCTTTTGATGTTGAAAAAAACTTATTTTATTCAGTTTATTTATTTGCATTCACTTTGTTTTTTTACATACACTTTATTTATTTATTAGACATTCCATGGATTTTTTTTTTTACATTAAATGCAATTATTTATTTGATTGTTTTTTGATTGTTTGATTTATTTGTTTGTTGTTTTGTAACAATTATTAATTAGGCATTCAAGGAATTAATTAATTTATTTGTATTTATTTGGCATTTTTATTATTATTTTTTTAATTTTCATTTGAAAATTGTTTTTATTTGTTTGGCTTTTTAATCATCTTTTTTTAATTATTTATAATAAAACAATCTTATTTAATTACTTGGCATTCACTTTGTTTAACATTCACTGCATTTATGCATTTGTTTATTTATTTATTATTCATTGTTTTTTTTTAACATTAGCGGCACTTATTTATTTGTTTGCTAGTTTTGTAACAATTATTCATTAATTTGGGATTCGCTGTATTACTTGCCTATTAGTCATTTAGTGCATTTATTTGGAAATCACTATTTATTTATTTATTTATTTATTTTTATGTATTTGTTTTTCTTAATCATTTACAGATTTTTATTTTTTAATTATTTGTTTGGCATTTTTATCATTTTTTTTACATGTATTATAATACATTTATTATTTAATACAATTTATGTATTTGGCATTCACTTCATTTATAACTTTTAGTGTATTTATTTGTTTATTTATATATTGAGACATAGCACATTTGATTGTTTGGCATTTTTATATATATATATTTTTTTTAATCATCCACAGAGGAGTTTTTTTTTATGGTTGTTTTTTTATTTGGCTTTCTCTGCATTATTTATTTATTAGGCATTTAGTGCATTTATTTATTTGGGGTACACTATTTATTTATTAATTTGCTTTTTTTTTAAATCATTTGCAGATTTTATTTTAATTATTTGTTCGCTTGGCATTTTTATTGGTATTTTTTATTAGTTTTTTAAATAATTCACAGATTTTAATTTATATGTGTATTTATTTACCAAAAGCAGTTTGAGTTTGAGTTAAGATGAAAATATAATTTTTTCCCCAATATTTAAAATGTAATTTATTTATATTTATTTTCTGACCAGTAGTTGGCGCTTTCATCCATCTCTGCTCAGTCCCTAATTTGTCCTGAACAAATGAAGATGTGCGTGTCTTCGGTACCATCATTTCTGCCAACGATAGAAATCTTTCACTGGATCTCCACACCCGTTCTGAAGGTTTATTTTGCACCAGAGACTGAAACAGGTTTCAATCTCCCATCCGCTGTTAATGACGATTGACATATTCTGGGAAAGTATGAGGCTGAAGTGGAAAAAGTTTCTGCAAAACCCCCCAGTAATGTCTAGAGATCACAGACCTCCTTTTCTTGCTGTCCAGTTTCCATGAGTTCATGTCCTGTGCTGCCCACAGCGTACCATGCTGCTGTCAACTCACTTCTTCCCATCCTGCTGGATATTTTGTTAGGCAGTGAATGTGTGACATTATGAATAGACAGCAAAAAATCTGGCTTTTTTTATTGTACACAAAGCTGTACAGGCCCATGCGAACAAGAAGGCATCCATAAGAAACTTATTAAGCTCTTAAACTCTTTGGCATATTTTGGATTTTTTTACTGATTTTGGCAAACCTGAATTTAAAACAGTGCCCTACTCACATACATTGGAGTAACTTGATAAAAATGGTCTCATTTCACAGAAAATACGCTCAATTTTAACACATGGGTGGAATAATTAATATTTTTTTTATTGTATTTTTTGATAAACAGAAATAAAAAATCTAATTCCGAAATGTTTTAACATTAACGTCATTTATTTGTTTGCTTGTTTTGAAACATTTATTTATTTGGCATTCACTGCATTATTTATTTATTAGGCATTCAATACATTTATTTATTTGGGGTCACTATTTATTTATTTATTTATTTATTTATTTATTTTTATACTTTTTTAAAGGTTTTTTTCCCCTAATTATTTGCAGGTTTTAATTTAAGTATTTGTTTGTTTGGCATTTTTATTATTTTTTTTAAATCATTTGCAGATTATTATTTTTAAATTATTAGTTTGTTTGGCATTTTTATTAGTCTTTCACATTTATTTTTATTTTTGTATTTATTTATTTGGCATTATTGCCTGCATTATTTATTTATTAAGCATTCATGTGGATTTTTTTATTATTTGTTTGTTTGGGATTTTTATAGTTTGTTTGTTTGTTTGTTTTTTAAATCATTCACATTTTTTGTTTATTTATTATTTCTTTATTTGCCATGTAGTGCATTTATTTATTTGGGGTTCACTATTTATTTAGTAATTTGCCTTTTTTTTTTTAAATCATTTGCAGATGTTTTTTTAAATTATTTGTTTGCTTGGCATTTTTATTATTATTATTATTATTATTATTATTTTATTTTATTTTTTATTTTTTTTTAAATCATTCACGTATTTTTATTTGTCTATTTATTTATTTGGCTTTCCCTGCAGTATTTATTTATTAGGCATTCAGTGCATTTGTTTATTTCACTATTTCACTGGGGTTCACTATTTATTTATTTATTTGCCTTTTTTAAAATCATTTGCACAATTTTTTTTTATTATTATTTGTTTGCTTGCCATTTTTATTAGTTTTTTTAATCATTTGCAGATTTTTGTTTTAAAATTATTAGTTTGTTTGGCGTTTTTATTAGTCTTGCACAATTTTTATGTATGTATTTATAAGGCATTCAGTGCATTTATTTTTTGTGGTTCACTATTTATTTATTTTTATTTGTTTATGTGGCCTATTTTTTTCTAATAATTAGCTTTTTAAATTATTTGTTTGTTTGGCATTTTTTATAGTTCTTTTTTTAAATCATTCACAGAGTTTTATTTGTTTATTTATTATTTCTTTATTAGGCATGTAGTGCATTTATTTATTTGGGGTTCACTATTTATTTAGTAATTTGCCTTTTTTAAATCATTTGCAGATGTTTTTTTAAATTATTTGTTTGCTTGGCATTATTATTATTATTATTATTATTATTATTATTAATATATATATATATTTTTAATCATTCACATATTTTTATTTGTCTATTTATTTATTTGGCTTTCCCTGCAGTATTTATTTATTAGGCATTCAGTGCATTTGTTTATTTGGGGTTCACTATTTATTTATTTATTTGCCTTTTTTTTTTAAATCATTTGCACAACTTTTTTTTTTATTATTATTATTTGTTTGCTTGCCATTTTTATTAGTTTTTTTTAATCATTTGCAGATTTTTGTTTTAAAATTATTAGTTTGTTTGGCGTTTTTATTAGTCTTGCACAATTTTTATGTATGTATTTATAAGGCATTCAGTGCATTTATTTTTTGGTGGTTCACTATTTATTCATTTTTATTTGTTTATGTGGCTTTTTTTTCTCTAATAATTAGCTTTTTTAATTATTTGTTTGTTTGGCATTTTTTATAGTTCTTTTTTTAAATCATTCACAGAGTTTTATTTGTTTATTTATTATTTCTTTATTAGGCATGTAGTGCATTTATTTATTTGGGGTTCACTATTTATTTAGTAATTTGCCTTTTTTTTAAATCATTTGCAGATGTTTTTTAAATTATTTGTTTGCTTGGCATTTTTATTATTATTTTTTATTTAAATCATTCACATATTTTTATTTGTTTATTTATTTATTTATTTGGCTTTCCCTGCAGTATTTATTTATTAGGCATTCAGTGCATTTATTTATTTGGGGTTCACTATTTATTTATTAATTTGCCTTTTTTAAATCATTTGCAGATTTCTTTTTTTATTATTTGTTTGCTTGCCATTTTTATTATTTTTTTTAATCATTCACAGATTTTTATTTTTAAACTATTTGTTTGTTTGTAATTTTTATTGGTATTTTTTGTTTGTTTTGTTTGTTTGTTTGTTCGAATTATTTTTTTTTAAGACCTGTTTGGCCCATCATCCTGCAGAAAGTTTCTTTTGATTTCACTTGGTGCCAGGAAACGGGGAAAAGTAGTTTTCTTTGTAACATTTTGAAAACTACTATATATGTCTATATTTGTGCTCCAACATGTATAATATTTTATTTTTAATAATAAAAAAAAAAACATGCTTAAGGATTTAACAACGTTAGCGTTCACAGATGAGGAGAACTTTGTATGACGATGGTTCATCTTCAGGGGATGCTCTGAATGAATGACTCACTTTAAATTCATGGACTCTACAGGGAACCTGCCTTCTTTTCACTCCAAAATGCATTTGCACCCGTATCTGCTTTCAGATTTCTAAAACGTCCACTTGAGACGTCTCGTGACATGTCCATTCCTCTGTTACTCCAAACCCCAGGCCTTTGCCAAATAACCTGCACTACACAAGCTGAAGGCATCTTATTTCTTAGAGTGGTTGGTGTGGTTTGGGAGGTGCTGTGTTATCTATAATGAATAACACATTTCAACAATTAGGCTCTGCTGAAAAACATGACGTGGGTGGCGAGTCTCTGGGCACATACTTGTTAACTGTCAAACACACTTTATTCCCAACCAGAACGTCACTGAGGGAATTTTTTCTACATTTTAAGACAAAAGCTTATTTGTCTACAACTTGGCATTGGAGGAAGCGAAATAGAATATAAGAGAAATTAATTATAGCAAGCTTTTTTGTGAAGAAAAACAATAAAGTGAGTCAACATTAAAGGAATTGCTCATATAAAATGTTTACTTGCTGGAAATGTGCTCCGTTTTAGGCCATCCAAAATTAGGATGAGTTTATTACTTTATCAAATTTGGAGAAATGCAGCATTGCATCACTTGCTCACCAATGGATCCTCTGCAGTGAATGGGTGCCGTCAGAATGAGAGTCCAAATAGCTGATAAAACATCACAGTAATCCACAACACTTCAGTCCACCAATGAATGTCTTAAACTCATTCTAATATTGGATTCTTTTGTCTTATTTCTTTATCAAATTTGGAGAAATGCAGCATTGCATCACTTGCTCACCAATGGATCCTCTGCAGTGAATGGGTGCCGTCAGAATGAGAGTCCAAATAGCTGATAAAACATCACAGTAATCCACAACACTTCAGTCCACCAATGAATGTCTTAAACTCATTCTAATATTGGATTCTTTTGTCTTATTTCTTTATCAAATTTGGAGAAATGCAGCATTGCATCACTTGCTCACCAATGGATCCTCTGCAGTGAATGGGTGCCGTCAGAATGAGAGTCCAAACAGCTAATAAACATCTCAGTGATCCACAACACTTCAGTCCACCAATTAATGTCTTAAGACAAAAGAAACAAATCCATTATTAAGACACTATTAGACAAAGAGTCAATAATCCATAATAATGCTTCATCCAGTGAAAAAGTGGTCTGGTCTGAATTAGAGAAATCTGCACAGATTGAATACAGTTTACAAGCTCTAAACAACTATTTGTGTGGATTTTGATGTGAGAGACAACAGGAGATGGACTTTTTCACTGGAGGAAGCGTTATTATAGATTATGGACTTCTATTTCAGTTGGAAGCAACAGTTTTGGAGTTAAAATGTCTTGATGATGGATTTGTTTCTTACAAACACGCAGCTTTTGTCTTAAGATGTTAACTGATGGACTGGAGTGGACTGATTGTGATGTTTTTATCAGCTGTTTGGAATCTCATTTTGACGGCACCCATTCACTGCAGAGCATCCATTGGTGAGCAAGTGATGGAATTTTCTAAATCTTGGATGGCCTGGGGGTGAAGATATTTTCATTTTTAGTAGAGGTATTCTTTTAAGGTCAAATTTATCCAGAGCATATCCTTGTATATCAAATCACTCTTATTAGGGGCCAAGCACCAGAGGTGCAAAGACACCAATTGTATCCCTTGGCGTTCTTATTATTCTTTATTCATTTCTTCTTCTGCTGTTAAGTCTATGGCAGCCCATAGAATTGCTTGCGGTAAAGTTGTGTAATTTGGCACACTGATAGAGGACAGTCTCAACATTACCCATAGCAAGTTTGGAGTCTCTAACTCAAACTCTCTAGTGCCACCACTTGTCCAAAGTTTCACTCATTTTATGCTAATAACTTCTGAATTCCAAGGTCTAGATGAATAAACACCGAAATTGTAAGGTTTAGTTTGTTACGCTATTTTAATGCTAGACGGTTTGTCTGATTTTCAACAAAATTGGCTCAGATCATCTTCAGACCATGCTGGCAAAAAGTTATGGATTTTAAGTTGATTAGTCAAACCATTATCCAATAACATGAGATCGAATTTGACGAATAGCACCCAAAAATGGATATAAGGCTTTATCTCTACAACAGTTTGGCGTATTGAAATCAAACTTGGTGTGTGTTATATCAAGCATGACATGAGGCTACCTGCACAGTTTCTGCACAGCACCACCTAGTGGTAAGGAGATATGAAAATTGCTATTTTTTATTATAAATTCTGAATGGTTTGGCTAAAAATCACAAAACTGGTTTTAATGCATTGGCGCATTGTTACGAAACTTGGTATGTGTCTTGTGGCCAAAAGTTATAAAGAAATAAAAAAAAAAATGCTAATAACATTTGGTTAAATTGGCCTATTGTAATGAAAGTGATCTCAATATATACATTGAGTCATGCTGAGAACATCGATACCAATTATGCCGAAATTAGCTGAACTCACCAAATTTGACTCAGATCATCTTCAGACTGTACTGGCAAAAAGTTAAGGATTTCGAGTCAATATCCGAAACGGTTTCCATTTAATGCATCAACAAATTTGCTGGAATCGTGCCAAACTGCATCTGAGGCTGTATCTCTGCAAAGCTTTGACGTATTTACACCAAACTTTGTATGTGCCATTGTCACCCCACACTGACAACGCCACAACAATTTGGTAACAGCGCCACCTATTGGTCAAAAGTAATAAACCATCTGTTAATGATTAATAATGAAATTTCCAAAAATGCTAATAACTTTTGATTGGTTTACTTTTTTACGCTATTTGAATGCTAGACAGTTTGTCTGATTTTCACCAAAATTGGCTCAGATCATCTTCAGACCATGCTGACAAAAAGTTATGGATTTCAAGTTGATTAGTCAAACCGTTCTTGAATAACATGAGAACGAATTTGACGAATAGTGCCCAAATATGGATATAAGGCTATATCTCCGCAACGGTTTGACGTATTGAGATCAAACTTGGTGTGTATTATAACAAGCATGACCTGAGGCTACCTGCGCTGTTTCTGCACAGCACCACCTAGTGGTCAGGAGATATAAAAAATGGCTATGTTGATGATAACTTCTGAATGGTTTGGCTAAAAATCACAAACTGGTTTCTTCAAATTCTTTGTCAAACCATGCCAAATCATTAAGAAACTTAGTATGTGTTGTAACCTATTGTAACCTAATGAAAGTGATCTCAATATATTCCTTGGGTCATGCTGAAATCCCACTTTTCAAACTTTTCCTAGACGATCCAATTTTCACCAAATTTGACTCAGATTATCTTCAGACCATACTGGCAAAAAGTCATGGATTTTGCATCGATATACAAAACGGTTCTCATAACGCATCAACAAATTTGATGCAATCATGCCTAAACTGCATCTGAGGCTGTATCTTTGCAAAGCTTTGACATATTTACACCAAACCTTGTATATGCCATTGTCACCCCACACTGACCACGCCACATAAATTTGGTAACAGCGCCACCTATTGGTCAAAAGCAATTATGCCATAGTTGGCTGAAATTCCTGTCCGCTATTTTGATTTATGTTGAAAACCTACTTTTTCGAACTTCTCCTTTATCATTGATTTGATTTTCACCTAAATCGATTCAGATCATCTTGAGACTGTGCTGACACAAAGTTATACACAAAACCATTTTTGTATAGCATTGCAACAAATTAGAGGCTTGATGCCAAGCTATGTCTGAGACTGTATCTCTGCAAAGCTTTGGCATTAGCTGCATTTTCATTACCCTTTAAATAGTGCAAATTGAAATTGTGAATTGAATATACGCCTAATGGAAATGTGTCAATTGCGCAAAAATAACATATTGCAAAAAAGGTTTTTACGCTCACTTATGGTGGTTTTTCAGGTAATTTGAAAAATGAATATTTCGCAAAACAGCAATGAATTAAATTTTTTTTACAATTATTTCAATTAAATATAGCTAAAATCCCACAAAAATCCATCGCCATGACTTATCACAAGAGGAAAAAAATGTTTTAGTCAGCTGTCATTTCGCAATACTTTTTAATCAACATTTATGAAATATCGCCAAAGTTTTGCGCAAATCTGTAATGGAAACGTGCCTGTTGACACCAAACTTGTCATTGTCACCTGACACTGAACACACCACATTGATTTGATAACAGCACCACCTATTTGTCAAAAGTGATAACCCATTAAGTCATATTACTAGTGGCTGTTTTTATGATTTTTTCATTCATTTTGACTACAGCCTTAAAATCTTAAAATGGCTTCAATTCAACTCAGTTGCTCCAATGCTTCCTGCCTTGCTCGCTGAGTGTTTGGCCCCATAATTGCTGCTTTAGCTATTTTTTTGTTATTACTATTGTAACCTTTTTTGCATTAATCAGCATTAAATTATTGCATATAATGTTGGCAAGGTTCACAAAAGATGTCTATAACAGTAGCTATTTGACTAGATTAGATTACACTAGTTTTATTGCTTCTGTACTTGAACACTACAGGATGCCAACAAAGTTTGAATATTTAGGGATCACATCAAGTAAAAAATTGCACAAATCACATTTTCACTCTTTACAGTCTACATTTTTGTTTCATAAGCTATTTCTTCCCGAGAACAAAACCATATTCCTTATGTTTAACTGTATGACAACACTTATCCATTTCCACTTCTGCCGTGACCCTCCACCGGTGAGGAAATTGAAAAATTGCATTTCACAGTTTCACTCGCTCACGTTTGACGACCTGCAGCAATGTCACACAATCCCTCCATAATCAGACGAGTTCACCTTGATTGCACTTATAAAACCAAACATCTGCAGGCCTGAGGACATTATTCATCTGAGACGAATCCATTCCAGGCATTAATGTCGCTTTAAAATGTGAAATGTGACAAAGCATATACGGTATGTCGAAACACAGACGTTTCTGAAATACAGGTTATAGAGCTGGACGTCCAGTCATCGGACATGTTAAAGAGCCCGTGAAATCTAAAATACAGATGTTGAGAGCTTTGGGCTCATCTGTGTGCTAGTGGATAGATGAAGAAAGAAAGAAAGCAAGCAGTGAATGGCTAATGACATTTAAGGCCTGGAAAACCCTTGAAAATAGCAATATTCCTGAAGAGGTACTTAAAAAGTGCTTGAATTATTGAAAGACAATGAAAGTCTAATTTTTTTTCAATAAGCACACCTTTTCGTGCATATCAGAAAGCATGATATTTTTTTCGCTGATTTCAGTTAAAGGAGTAGTTTGCTTTTTTAGAACCAAAATTTAGAGGTAATCTACTCTCCCCCTTTTCATCCAAGATGTTCATGTCTTTCTTTCTTCAGTCGTAAAGAAATGGTGTTTTTTGAGGAAAACCTTTCAGGATTTCTCTCCATATAATGGACTTCTATGGTGAGCCTGAGTTTGAACTTCCAAAATGCAGCTTTAAAGGGCTCTAAACAATCCCAGCCGAGGAAAGAACGGTCTTATCTAGCAAAACGATGAGTTTTTTTTTATTTTTTTTATTGCACTTTATGCTCTTTTTAACCTCAAATGCTTGTCTAGTCTAGCTGGGCAAGACGAGCGTTTGAGATAAAAAAAAAAAGAGTTGTAAATGTGTTAATTTTGTGTTAGTGTTAATTTTGACAGCAAATTTTGATTTAGTCTTAGACTCATAGACTTCTGACTAAAATGTAATTTAGTTTTAGTCATATTTTTATCATCTGAACTGTTTTTAGTTTTAGTCGACTAAATTTCTACAGTAGATTTAGTCAACTAAAATCTAATGGGTTTAATTACAGTGTAATGCATTTCTCTAAAATGACCAAACTCATTGTACAGGTTTGATTTAAGGTTTTATCATGATGGACACAGATTTAACTGCTGTGACACAAACATGCCTTAATATTAAAATTAAATGAAACAACTACTTATTAAAACAAACAAACAAACAAACAAGAAAATGGTCTTCTTTTCAATGAAATACCAATGGTTATATAGGCTAATTATCCATTCTTTAGTGTTTTTTCAGACTAGTGGGAAGAAAATTTCCAAAAAAAAAACTGTGTGTTTCTTTTATAGCACTTTATCTATTTGTGTCAATAGATTTCAATTGCAATCTATATTTTTAAAGGCTGTTTTCTCAAAATGAGTTTTTTCTCCTACCATGAGCCATAAATCTCCACTTCAGTAGCACTTACACACACCAAACTTTATCCTGTCTATATCCTGAAGGTTTTTACAGAGGGATTTGTTCATATAAAATGTGCTTGATTTTATACATTTTACAATAAAACATTTTTATTATAAAAAAAAAAAAACATTTTCTGCCTGTTTTTTTCCTGAATTATGGAGTGACGAAATGCGATACCCAAAATTAAAAACATTTGACTCTAATATGTGACCCTGGACCACAAAACCAGTCATAAGGTTAAATTTTACAAAACTGAGATATATACATCATATGAAAGCTCAATAAATAATCTTTCTATTGATGTATAGTTTGTTAGGATAGGACAATATTTGACCGAGATACATCTATTTGAAAATCTGGAATCTAAGGGTGCAAAAAAATCAAAATACTGAGAAAATCACCTTTAAAGTTGTCCAAATTAAGTTCTTAACAATGCATATTACTAATCAAAAATTACATTTTGATAGGTTTACAGTAGGAATTTTACAAAAAACTTAATGTAACATGATCTTTACTTAATTTCCTAATGATTTTTGGCATAAAAGAAAAATCAATAATTTTGACCCATACCATGTATTTTTGGCTATTGCTACAAATATACCCCAGCGACTTAAGACTGGTTTTGTGGTCCAGGGTCACATATGTCAAAAACATTTAACGAGTTTTAAAACTGACTTTATCCAGTGTTTAGATTGTATGCAAATTAACACATTTCATTTGCATATTAAAACAACATTTTGGAGAACTTGTAATGCAAAATAATGTTTGCAGTTATTAATGTTACCAATCAACTGAGTAGGCATGCAAAGAGCATAGGGTAAAAAAAATCTTCTTAAATAGGTTTAATTTTCTTAAATGTTTTAATTTTTTTTTTAATTTTGAGAAAGTTAAATATGATTTGGACTTTTTTTTTGTGAGATTCACAAATTGATTTTGTACTATCAAGAACGTTCACCATGAAATGTCAGCAACACTAGTTTAGCGTAGATAAAACGGAGCTATTGATGAATGCATCTGATAATCAGCACATCTACATTCTGTAATTAGAGTTTGTCCTGGAAATCAGAGAGCATTGCTTCATTTCACGCCGCTCCGTCCAAAACAGACAGAACAATGAGCATTTGAGAGGAAGTTAACCGTGTATGAGATAAGAAACCCATTCAGAGCGATGACTGGTTAAATTATGCCGTTTTGTGTCACTGGTTAATAGTTATCTGTGAGTTGAGTTTTGTCACAGGATTGTTATTTCCTCCTCGTACTCAACTAAATTGTTGAAATGTAAATGTAAATGACAGTAATTAGATTAGATCCCCTCAACCCACAACATCATGACATTTGCAGTGTGTTGAATGGGCAGAACTGCTAATCAAGAGGGAAGGCCATGGAGCTGGACGCGTTTCGCAGGTGTTCGGTCCAGCCAGCACCTGATCAAACTAATTACATCGCCGTTCTGGCTCCAGGCATTGATTCATTGTGGGCAGCGTGTAATGCATGCCTAAAAACTTAAATACAGAGCTCTAGACAGATTGCTAGACAAACATACATGCATTTTATAATGAGATTTCAGTTTGAAAAAGCAATTCAGGCCATTTCCGTGCTGTTGCAGTTCATCTACTCCAAGTAAAAACTCAATCAAGTAAAAGGTCTTTTAGTCTAGGGCCTATGGTTTACACTGCAGGTCTTGACCCAATTCTGATTTGTTGCCGAAATCCGATTTTTTTGGCTGCCCGTATCCGATTTATGCGTTAACACTTGCCATACCATCTCAAACATTGCACAAAGTTGATTATGAGAAAGATTAACGTTTTCCTGGTTCTTTTCTTATATGAATAATCACAACAGCTATATTTTATCTTTGCTATTATAAATAAGAACAGATGTGAAAAATCAGTATAGAAAGAAAGAAATAATGCATTAACTTTATTATTTTACATTTAAACAAAAGCATTCATGCGCGAAAAAACAAATACTCAAATGTGTTTATTAGAAATAAATTGATTATTAAAACTACAAAAGCAGTTTATTTAAACTATAGAAGTACAGCAAATGATTCCCTCTTTTATTTTATAGCAATGAATAACATTTGAACATATATTCACATAGACTTGGTTTATACAAAGGTGCTTAAAGTGCTTGAAGTACTTGAATTTGACTTTTTGAAATGTAAGGCCTGAGAAACCCTTGAAAATAGCAACATTCCTGAAGAGGTACTTGGAAAGTGCTTGATTATTGAAACGCAATGTATCTATGAAATAAGTGTAAAAAAAATTCAATATGCATTTTTTATGCATTTTTTTCACGCAATTCAAAAAAACGTATTTCTGTTTATTTTAGTTAAGATCATAAAACTAGTGGGCTGAGCCAGTAGTGGTACTGACAGAGTCATGTAAACATGGCTGAAGACACGAAAAGAGGAACAGAGGAACCAAATCATTTGAGTCTTTTATGCTGGAACTGCTCCAACTGATTTAAACTCATGACTTCGATCATTAGTTTCAAGCAGTTCACTAGCAAATACCATAATAATATGTGAACGGTGCTGATCAAACCAGTCAAAATGAACAAATTTAAAAAAAATATGATGCATGATTTGTTGGACTACGCTACACCCCTTTGAAGTCGATAGAGTCAGCGAAGTTGATTATGAGAAAGATTAAAGTTTTCCTCCGGTTCTTATATTAATAATCACAATACAGCTAGTTTTTATTTTATCTTTACTAATATAAATGAGAACAGATACAAAAAAAAAAACAGTATAACAAATGGCCTAGAAAAGGAAATAATGCATTACCTTTATCATTTTGCATTTAAACAAAAGCATTCATGTGCAAAAAACTAATACTCAAATGTGTTTTTTTAGAAATAAATTGATTATTAAAACTGCAAAAGCAGTGAAAAGAAGTGCAGTGAGTGATTCCCTCTTTCTTTTATGGTTAGATTAACATTAATCAGTTATAGATATACTGTAATGCACGAATCAAATTTAATGTTACACATCAGATGTTTTTCCCCAAGCATTTACTTAAGACAGAACAGATTATATTTTGCGTGAATGCTGAAATACTGTGTATTTATTGCGTTTCTGCATCGTCTAAAGCACGTTATGTGCACACTTTGGATGACAGTCAGTTCGAGAAGCGAGCAGAAAAAGGTAATCCTCTTAGTAAATGTGCAAATAAAGAAACTTGTAGATGTCTAATCTCTATTTGGAGCATTTGGGATTGCTAGATGGGGGCTTAATAAACTCAATTTTGTGTAAACCTCTACTGACATCTTTTACTTTTTCACCATTTTTCCTGTACCTAAAAATATCCTGTGTGCATTTACACTCATTTTGCCAGCAAGGGTAACATAAGACGTCATTAAACCCCGGAGAAGTACAAATTGTAGCAATTTTAATGACGTACAGAATGCAATGCCTCAGAAAATTCGATCTGCCTGTTTACATGACAGTCGCAGTGGCACATGTCAGATTTATGTCTGATTTATTTCCACATATGAGTGAGGCCTGAAACCGATCTTGAAACATCCAAATGCATGCATTTTTTTTTACCCATTTACACTGTCATAGAACAGATCCGATCTGTGTCACTTAAGAGCAAAAAATCAGAATTGGGTCGCATTTAACTGACAGTGTAAACGGAGCCTAAGTCTTTCAGCTGGTGCTTCAAATATGTTTTTGCTGTCGAATCTTGACTGATTTTGACTGTCACGTCTAACGCCGGAGTAACTGTAGCCTTATTTCCAGAGGAACACTTACTGGACTGAAGCAGCTTGGCTTTACTTGATTCTCCATGAATCATTTTGTAGAAAAATCAGCGAGTCTCAAATCTGATCATCAGGATCTTTTGAGGAACGTTTGTTTCCAGAAAGTTGACTTTCACTGTTCCTCAGTGGAGGAATGATCTTCCCAAGCCTACAAAACATCAGTTTATTTGTTCATCTCTTAATCATCATTGCATTGAATCGCATTGCATTATATGTTTGGATTATTTCAATCTCATCTTACTAAGACATATTATTGCACGTACAGAGTGACAAATTATATTTATATCATTTATGTTAGTATCTGCTGTACTGCTATAAAGATCTCATTGATTTGCATTACAAGCATCAGAATTTCATATCATACAAATATGAGCATCTGCACCAAATTGCATATTTTTGCTTAGTTTGAGTCTCTGAGATAGTTTTTTTTTCCTCCATATTGTCAATAAAATGTCTTAGATGAACATCCAGCTAAAATATTTTAGAGAAACATTCCATGAGTGATGTATATCTTTCCTGCCACTCCAACTTTACAACATGACTTCTCCATCCAGTTAGGTTCATCAACAATTAGCCCATCGACTTCAGCCAGAAATCTGTGTGTAATCTTTGATGACCAATTGACTTAAAGATCACATAGCTAAAACTGCTCGATCTTGCAGGTTTGCATTGCACAACATCAGAAAGATCAGGCCCTTCCTAACAGAGCATGCTACACAACTCCTCGTCCAGGCCCTGGTCATCTCCAAATGACCAAAAACAAAAAAACAGCATTGATAATAAATCAGCATATTAGAATGATTTCTGAAGGATCATGTGATGCTGAAGACTGGAGTAATGATGCTGAAAATTCAGCTTTGCATCAAACAAAGACTCCAGAGTGGGTTTGTGAATCTTTTGCTTCAGATCAGAACTTTGGAGCCTGGAATGCAAATGATTTGATTTAGAACGGGATTTCAGAGTGAGTTCACAAGTCATTTGATTTAGATCAGAACTTCAAAGCGGGTTTGTGAATCTTTCGCTTCAGATCGGAACTTCAGAGAGCCGAATGCGAATCATTCGATTTAGATCGAGATTTTGGAGTGGGTTAATTTAATTCATTTCATTACAAGTCATTTGATTTGGATTGGGACTTCAGAGTGGGTTTGTGAATCTGTTACTTCAGATCGAAACTTTTAAAGCATGGATCGTGAATGATTTGATTTACAACGGGATTTCAGAGCGGGTTCAAGACATTTGATTATGATCAGAACTTCAAAGCGGGTTTCGTGAATCTTTGCTTCAGAATCGAAATGTGGAAGCATGGATCATTTGATTTAGATTGGGATTTCAGAGCGGGTTCGCAAGTCATTTGATTTAGATCAGAATTCTGCATACCATTTTATTAGTATGTTTTTATATATCTTTTAGCTTTTTTTTCTCGAAGATAGGACATTATTTGGTGAGTTAGATCGCTGATCGATGTCTGTTTTGAAGAAGTAGCATGAAAATACCTGTACGAAAGTATCTGTACGAGCCATGCATAGAAAACTGATATTTTAAAGTAGAGAAAAAAAAAAAAAAAAAAAAAAAAAAAAAAAAATATATATATATATATATATATATATATAATATAATTTTTTTTTTTTTTTTATTAAATAAATGCAGCATTGGTGAACAGAAGAGACGACTTTCAAAAACATTATAAATCTCACTGATCCCAAACTTTTAAACGGCACTGTACATATGTCTAAAGCTTCATAAATGGTTCCATTTCCCAAAATGTGATTTTCCTGACTATTGTTTCATATGTCAGGCGTTATGTGGTTAAACCGACACGCCAGAAACTATTCGAACACTGAAGCAGCTTGGTGTGAGAAAGCAGCATTAATCACAAGTCGGTGTCTCTCGCTCTGTTCTCCAGCACTCTTGGAGAGGGTTTGTTGGCGGCTGGCTGTTTTTCCAGCTCTGCAGTCATTTGTATTCACTCTCTCTGTGTGTCCTTTAAGTCTGGCTGCCTGTTCTGGCCCCTTTATAGTGTGTTGTCTCCTTTATCAATTCCTTCTTGTTCCTTCTGCCCTGAGGGTCTTTTCCCTCAGTGCGTCGGGCGTCTTTTGAAGTTGACCCGTGTTGTGCTGGGGGCCGACGAAAGTGTGTGAAGAATGGTGTGTAAGATGTTGTGTGGAAGCCAGCGGAATGAGACTCAGACTCAAACGCGCAAACCTCAAAACACCAAATTGGCTGTTTAGTGAAGACGGATGAACAGAGAGGAGAGGTTCTTGTAAAGGCCCACAAATAAAGAACAAAAGGAGAAGTTTCTGCGGCGAACCGAACCGCACGGGTTTTGCATGTTCTCAAAGGCCTCACATAGCTGCTCATGTTTACTAGTCGCCTCGCTAGTGTTTATTGTGTAAATGCAAATGTAACATCACTGGTCTTTGCTGTTTTTGGCAGGTCTGGATGCTGTGTGACTGGAGAAACATCCATGTCCAAATGAAGCAGGTGAGTAATTTCTGTCACCAGATTCATGTGTTCATAAACCCTGCAAAAACACACACAGATAGTTTTTAATCAGCCTCTGGGTGATGCTAGATTAATTTTAGAGCAAGTGAAAATAATACTTTTATAAAGCACATTTAATGGAAGTAAAGTGTCTACTTTTAAAGGTCCCATATCGTCAAAATCAAAATTTCCTGGCTTTTTTCATGATAACTAAGGTCTAGGGGCTATCTAACTACCATATGAGTTTCAAAACAGTCAATCCACAGTAAACTGCACACAGCCTGCTTAAAGTAGCTGTTCATTTTCACGAGCAGCTGTGACTTCCGTAACGATGTGACGTCCGATCGACTCAAGTCACCGCCTTCAGTCACAAACCAACGTCCCACCCTCCTTTTGTCAAACCCCCAGACAACAACGCATCCATTCCATTGAGCAACAACAACAGAAAAACAAGTGGAGAAAACCCTGTTCAGTCGATAGATGTCAAGCTACGATCATTACACAGGCTTCAGAACAACGTTAATATAAGAGACCAGCGGCACGTCAACTTCAGCCTCTTTCACACAGCGATTCCGGTAAATACACGGATAATGTGTCCCACGATTTGTTCCGGAATTGTTTAATTTGGTTCATTTACAGTTGTTTTCCGGGATCTGTGCGTGCTTTACACACAAACCATAAAGACATGTGACGTTTGGATGTGAGATGTAATGCGACGCGTACGTTTCACTAAACTGAAACTAACCTGAACAAACTGTGCTTCAGCGCTGATAGTGAGGAGCTGACTCTGCCTGATGATCGCTGCTTCATTCCACTTTGCACGTAACGTTATTTTTCGTTGTGAAGAGTCGCTTGATAACGTGCATCATTACTACAACACTGCCTTTAGGTTCTGGCTTTGGTTCACACAGTTCCCGTAATTTTCCAGAATCAGCGCGCATTGTGAAAGGGGCTTTACTAAAGCAACAGTTATGTAGCCTACTGCATTCGGTGTTTGTAAAAGAAAAAACATTAATGATCATTCTAAAATATCCTGTTGAGTATCAGCTCTCTCTATTGCTCTGAGCTCGCTTACGCTTACAGCATACATGACCGTAGTTACCTGTGATTGGCCTGGTTGTGCGTCACTCAGAAAACAACAGGCCAATCAGAAGAGAGGCTCATGAATATTAATTAGATGGGCCAAAATCGACCTGTTTTTGACAGAGCTCCTAAAAAAGGAGCTGTAAAAATATATTGAGATGGATTTTGGCACTTATACCGCAAATATATATTCTTAAGGACATCAACAAATAAAATAAACCTCCAGAAATGTGTACGATATGGGACCTTTAAGGTTTCAAGTTTTTGGAGAATAAAATGTCTTAATATGATTGAAATAATGTTACATTGTCATTCAGTGTAACAATATTCATGTAAAAATTTAAACAACATGCTTATTCTGACTTGTACATATTAAAATATATAAAAGAATAAGGGGGCATATTAAATTTTATAAATGAGTAAAATATTTTTACTGACAAATGGGCAAAACCTAACATAGTGGCACATTTAAAAAATGTAGAATTAGAACTAATTAGTATTTGGGATGAAAGTAATTTGTCTTTTAATATGATTTTTGTAGGAAATATGTCTTACCAGATTGTTACACTGAATGACATTTTAGTGCGTGTCTTCTGTAAATTAGGGGAAAAATGTATGATATTTATTTTTTGCTCAAAAACAAAACTAATATTAAATTAAACAGAAAACTTTTTTTTTTTTAGGAAAAACAACAATTAAAGCAGTATTGCACTTATTGTATTTATGCTTAAATCCTTTTTCATCTTTGATAATATTAATAAAAAAAACAAATATTATCTAGTAGTATCTCAGCGATACTAAAATACTGTTCAGCATATTAGAATGATTTCTGAAGGATCATGTGACACTGAAGACTAAATAATCATGCTGAAAATGTGGCTTTGTTTACAGAAATAAATTATATTTTACTACATATTCACATAGAAAACAGGTATGTTAAATTACAATAATATTTCACGGTTTTGAGACTTCTGAAATCCAAATCAATCCTAAATAAAGATACATTTTAATGGTTAAAATGTACTTTTCCTCAGTGCAGTTTTGCACCTGAAGTAAATGTATATTTAGTTGTTTTTTTTTTTTTTTGCTGTAGAGATTTTCTCATTCGTGTAAAAGATTTAAATAAAATAAAATATGCTTCAAACAAGAAAAATAAATATACCAATAAATTAATATTTTGTTTTGGAATTAATACACTGATAAATGATTTTCTAAACATATTTTGATTTATGTTTTAGGGGAATATCTAATCAATCCTAAATAAAGATACATTTAATGGTTAAAATATTAGATCGATTTCTGAAGGATCATGTTACACTGACGACTGAAGTAATGATGCTGAAAATTCAGCTTTGATCACAGGAATAAATTTGATTTTACTCCATATTCACATAGAAAACAACTATTTTAAATTTCAATAATATTTCACAATCTTTACAATGTTTTTGATCAAATAAATACAGCCTTGGTGAGCAAAAGAGACTTCTGAAATCCTACTGACTAATCAATCCTAAATAAACATATGGTTAAAATGTACTTTTCCTCAGAAAATTAGACCGTTTTGCACCTGAAATAAATGTATATTTAAGTTTTTTTTTCTTTTTTTTTTTTGCAGTAAAGAGATTTTTTCATTCATGTAAAAAATAAAATAAAATAAAATGGTTTCCACAAAAATATTGGGCAGCACAAATGTTTTCTGTTTGTTTTTTGAGTTTATGCTTTAAACAAGAAAAATAAATCTACCAATAAATTTTGAATTAATACACTTATTTTTTTTTTTGTAAAATATCTAATCACTCCTAAATAAAGATGCATTTAATGGTTAAAATATTAGAACGGTTTCTGAAGGATCATGTGACACTGAAGACTGGAGTAATGATCCAGAAAATTCAGCTTTGATCACAGAAATAAATTACATTTTACTATATATTCACATAGAAAACAGCTATTTTAAATTAAAATAATATTTCACAATTTCTATATTGTTTTTGATCAAATAAAAATGTGACCCTGGACCACAAAACCAGTCTTAAGTCGCTGGGGTATATTTGTAGCAATAGCCAAAAATACATTGTATGGGTCAAAATTATTAATTTTTATTTTATGCCAAAAATCATTAGGAAATTAAGTAAAGATCATGTTACATTAAGATTTTTTGTAAAATTCCTACTGTAAACCTATCAAAATGTAATTTTTGATTAGTAATATGCATTGTTAAGAACTTAATTTGGACAACTTTAAAGGTGATTTTCTCAGTATTTTGATTTTTTTGCACCCTTAGATTCCAGATTTCCAAATAGATGTATCTCAGCCAAATATTGTCCTATCCTAACAAACCATACATCAATAGAAAGCTTATTTATTGAGCTTTCATATGATGTATATATCTCAGTTTTGTAAAATTTAACCTTATGACTGGTTTTGTGGTCCAGGGTCACATATGGCCTTGGTGAGCAAAAAAAAAAAAAGACTTCTGAAATCCTATTGACTCTTTGAGGGTAGAACCAGATGCTGCAGGTTCTCTAGTAATAGTAATGTTTACTTAAGTTAACACTTATTAAATGTCTAGAGCTTTACCTTGTTTGATTTTAGGAATACAAGATATTGTTATATAGCGACTGGCTTTGATTTTGCGTCAGACGGAAGCTCCGCTGGAGTGGATGGAAAGCTTTTCCCTGCACTCCACAGGTACATGCACAGATGAAAGGAGCGAAACTATTTAAAAACACTCTAAAATTCATTAGCAGCCACTCAGAGAGCTCGGTGGAGAGAGAGCGCACAAGAGCACCTTAAGTGCTTCACCTTGTGCTACAATAATAAGACATGAGAGACATTAGGAGCTCCGGGACACGGCGACATGTTTTCTGACCAGCGAATCATGGGGAATAGAGAAAAGCACATTCCTATTCATTAGAACTCGGGCCGGCGGTAATGAAACGCACATTACTGCCATGACAACAGATGAACAAATAGCTGGAAAGGGTGGGCTCTGAATTTGCTGCCATTCATGTGGCCTGTCAGAGCTTTTTCATTATCTAATGGAAGATTTGGTCAGGCAAATGCGCTCGCTTTTTCTCTTTCCGTCGCTTTTCCTTCTTTCTTATCTGATGAAGTCGAGTCGCCCTTTGGGAGCCTTACTGTCTTGATCCTGCGTTCTTCTAGTTACACTGGAAAAAATAGACTTCTTAGTTAGTGTTTTGATCTTGTTTTCCAGTGCAAATAACATTCTTAAATCGAGGTGCATTTATTTGAGAAACAAAATTACTGAATATATCAAGACTTGTTTCCTGAAAAATGTATTAATAATATAGAAGTTTATTCTCAAAGCAAAGTTTTTTTTAGATAGTTTAATTTTATTTTTATCCAAAATAAATGTTTAATGTTATACGTTTACATTCTATATGTGTGTGTACTTTGCATATTTATTATATATTTATTTGTATATTTATATTTATATATAAATACACACACATACATGTATATATTAAGAAACAAAATATTATATATATATATATATATATATATATATATATATATATATATATATATATATATATATATATACTGTATATATACAGTACAGACCAAAAGTTTGGACACACCTTCTCATTCATGTGTCCAAACTTTTGGTCTGTACTGTATATATCAGGGTATCCGCGGGGTTTTAAAAAGTATTAAAAAGTGATAAATCAAAATTGTCAAATTTAAGGCCATTAAAAGTATTAAATGTGGTCTCAAAGATATTATTTTTTCCAAATTAGGTATTATTTTTTCAGACTATCAGGTATCCTATTCTGATTGAAATTCTATCTGCGTTCGCGTTAGTTCGTTTAAATATGGGCCTCCTCTGCGACTGTCAATCATTCTCCATTCAGTAACGTTATTCAAACAGCGCGCGCACCTCTTCCGGTTACAGCAGGATTCAAGGTAAAACTCTTAAAATGCTTGATCTCTAGAGAAAGGCTGTGGATTTGCATAAAATGAGTTTATTTTGTTCTAGTTTGTTGCTGTTTTAAACGACTCGCTACCGTGTGCCTGTCACACACACACAAGGACTATGAATCGGCATCAAACGCACAATAACTGGAATTTAAAGCCCTTGAAGAAACAAATGATAAATAAACTGTTGGACAGATATACACTAGGATTTGTGCGCTAGACATTTCTTCGCTTTGTGCCGTGAACTTTTAAATGCGCACTGGCTGTGTCTCCATGTTGCTTTGAGCACATCATTCTGCACCCCGCGATGAGCATACGCGCTTTGTGCGCTCTGTTTTGCGCACTGAAAGATGCACAGCCTTTTCTCGACAGATCAAGCATTTTAATGTGAACTATATCATATTGGAGAATCAGCAACTTGCAGTGAATGCCAGCCAGTGTGCTGGAACTATCCATTCTCTCCATTGCACATTTTATGTAGTTTGTTTTATTTTTATTTACTAAGTGAAATAAATATGTGCAATATGTTGTCAACATCAGTCTCTAAATCTATTCTGTTTTTGTATGTTATATATGTCAAAATCTGTGTAAATATGGAAAGGTCGCTGATTAACACTTGCAATTCAGTGGTCGTGATGGTTTTAAAAAAAATTCTGAAGGTAGTAAAAAAGGTATTAAAAAGTAGTAAATTTAACTTAAGGATTGCTGTATATACCCTGTATATATATATATATATATATATATATATATATGTATATGTATATATATATATATATATATATATATATATATATATATAGTATATATATAGTATAGTATATATAGTAAATACTTATATAATAAGTATTTGATCACCCTGTGATTTTGCAAGTTCTCTTACTTAGAAATCATGGAGGGGTCTACAATTTTCAGTATAGGTGCATTTCCACTGTGAGAGACAGAATCTAAAAATAAAAATCCGGTAATCACATTGTATGATTTTTTAACAATTTATTTGTGAATTACTGTGTCAAACAAGTATTTGATCACTGGAGTCAAATTTTTTTTTATATTTGGCAGAAGCCTTTGTTAACAATTCCAGAGGTCAAACGGTTCCTGTAGTTCTTCACCAGGTTTGCACACACTGCAGGAGGAATTTGGCCCACTCCTCCATACAGATCTTCTCTAGATCTGTCAGGTTTCAGGGCTGTCGCTGAGCAACACGGAGTTGCAGCTCCCTCCAAAGATTTTCTATTGGATTTAGGTCTGGAGACCGGCTAGGCCACTCCAGAACCTTGATATGCTTCTTACAGAGCCACTCCTTGGTTTTTCTGGCTGTGTGCTTTAGGTCATTGTCATGTTGGAAGACCCAGCCACGACCCATCTTTAACCTTCTGGGGTCTGAAGGTGTTTTGGGGCCCTGAAGAAGTTTTGATATATATATATATATATATATATATATATGTTTATATATATATATTTACATATTAGTTTTTTATATATATATATATATATATATTCACATAGAAAACAGCTATATTATATATATATATATATATATTATATATATAAAAAAACTAATATGTAAATATATATATATATATTTACATATTAGTTTTTTATATATATATATATATATAATATATATATATTCACATAGAAAACAGCTATATTATATATATATATATATATATATATATTAAATATATAAAACAACTAATATGTAAATATATATATATATATATATAAAGAGAATTCTGAAATCCCACTGACAAATCAATCCCAAATAAAGATACATTTAATGGTTACAATGTACTTTTCCTCAGAAAATTAGATAGTTTTGCACCTGAAGTAAAGTTTTTTTTGCAGTAAAGGAATTTTTCATTCATGTAAAAAATAAAAACAAAATAAAATGGTTTCCACATAAATATTGGGCTGCACAACTTTTTTCAGCATTGATGATAATCAGAAAAGAGTTTTAATCAAGAAAAATAAATCTACCAATAAATTAATAATTATACTATATCTTTTTTAAATGAATACATGAATATACATATTATTTATACCCCTGGCAAATTCTGACTTAAAGTTACTTTTATTCAAACAGCAATTTTTTTTATCTCCCAGAAGTTAATAAGCAATGTACATGAGGCATCATTGTGGAAAAAATTATTACTCCTATTTTATTTACATTTGAACAAAAAGTGGCATGTCCAAAATTATTCATACCCTTTCTCAATAATCAATAGAAAAGCCTTTATTAGCTATTCCAGCATAATAATTGCAATCTATAACTGCTGAGCAGCTTTTTGCATGTCTCCACTGGTATTTTTGCCCATTCATCTTTAGCAATGAGCTCCAAATCTTTCAGGTTTACCTGAATCTTTAGCTCCCTCCACAGATTCTCAATTGGATTTAAGTCAGGACTCTGGCTGGGCCGCTGCAAAACGTTAATGTTTTTGTCTGCTAACATTTCTTCACCACTTTTGCTGTGTTTTTTGGGTCGTTGTCGTGCTGAAATGTCCACTGGTGCCCAAGGCCAAGTTTCTCTGCAGACTGCCTGATGTTGTTGCTGAGAATTTTGATGTATTGCTCCTTTTTCATGGTGCCATTTACTGTGATTGGGTTCCCTGGTCCACCGGCTGAAAAACACCCCCAAAACATTAGGTTTGACAGTGGGGATGGTGTTCTTAGGGTTGAATGCTTCTCCTTTTTTACGGCAAATGAAGGCTACATCATTGTGGTCAAACAATTTTTGTTTCATCTGACCATAAAACAGAAGATCAGAAGTCTTCTTCTTTGTCCAGATGAGCATTTGCAAAGGCCAAGCGGGCTTTTGTGTGCCTTATCTGGAGAAGTGGTGTCCTTCTTGGTCTGTGTCCGTTGGACTGTCTGCCTTGAGATGTTGCCACCAGCAGAGCCCAGATTCATCAGGAATTGGTGGTGATCCTTGGATTCTTTTTTACCTCTCTCACTATTCTCCTGGCCAGCACAGGTCTCACTTTTAGCTTCCGACCAAATCCTCTGAGATTTTTCACAGTGCGGAACGTCTTGTATTTTTTAATAATACTTTGCACTGTAGCCACTGGAACTTCAAAACGTTTAGATATGGTCTTATAGCCCTTTCCTGACTTGTGAGCAGCCACAATGCGCAGCCGCAGGTCCTCAGTGAGCTCCTTTGTCTTAGCCATGACTGTCCACAAACCAACAGCAGAGAGCTTCTGTTTTTCACCTGTTCAAACAGCTGTTCCCAATGAATCAGGGTAATTAGGATGCTTTAGAACAGCTTGGACTATTTGGAATGGTAAAGAACTTTGGATTTTCCCATAGACTGTGACAGTTTGCAAAGGGTACGAATAATTTTGGACATGCCACTTTTTGTTCAAATGTAAATAAAAGCTGAGAAATATATTTCACACAGTGATGCCTCTTGTACATCGTCTTATTATCTTTTGGGAGAAGCCTTTGTCATTTCCGGTCAAAAAAAAAAACCTTGCTGGTTGAATAAGATTTTTTATATTTTATTTCAGTAAATAAGAAAACTGTTGTTGTGGTTTAGTTAACTATCGTTATAATCCTGTGATCTATCTACCTACCTACCTACCGCTTTTTGAGTTTTTTGTCTATATAGTTTTTATTATTATTTATTACAGTTTTAGTTTTTTTAGTACATCAAGTTAAACAATTTTTTTTTATTGGTTTTAGTGAAATTTGTTCAAATTTTAATTTATATTATTCTTGTAGCTATGTTTAATGATTTGTTAATGAAAGTTACTATAAAGTGTTACCCTCATTTTTATTTTTTTTTATTTTTTTGCAACTTAGCTGCATTGCCATCAGTCTCTGTTTTTTCACCTTCTCAGATCTCCAGCTCTCATTGAGAATGAATGACTTCCAGTCGCTTTGTCACAGCAAATGGCTGTCAGCATGAAACGCACCTATATATTCGCCTGCTCGTTCATTTTCAAAGCGAGGTGGTGATCGCAGGCGACGTGAGCTGCAGCGACTCTTGGCAATGAGACAAAGTTGAGACCTGCATGGGTTTAATTGGTGTCGTGTACCTGAACGCCAGCTCTGGGTCACCTTCATTCACTGCTGTATATCAAGGCAAACACAGCTCCTTCTCTTTTTCAACACGTCGCATGCAATTTATTTATGCGCTTAATTTGATGCAATTAAGAGCTCGGCTGCAGTATATTTCAGTATGCAAACTCGCACGTGAACAGACTGAAAAACTCCTGTAATTCAGAGGAGTAGTTGTTGTAGCTCTACAATGTAAAATATTTCATTCTTATTCACTATTTTTTGTTTTCCAGTGCAAATCTAAACATTACATATTTAAGATACAAAATGACTTAAGCTATTAAGTCTTGTTTTCTGAAAAATGTATGAACATTAAGTGAAATTATGATTAAAACAAGAAATAACTGCTAATGTGTTCAGAAAAAAAAAACACTTGAAGATGCATGTACTTCAGATGCAAATTTGTCTAATTTTCAAAGATTAAGTCATTTTATACTATATATCCTGTGTAATTTTGCAAGTCAGTTTGAATCAAGTAAAAGGATCTTGATTTAACGATGTCTAGACATTTTAATAAGAATGAACCAAAATACATGTTTAGAAAATTTATTTCAGTGCTATTTACAAAAAAAGATTTGAAAATAGTTGTGCTGCCCAATATTTTTGTGGAAACCATTTAATTTAATTTTATTTATTTTTTTCACTTGGAAAAAATGTCTTTACTGCAAAAAAAAAAAAAAAAAAAGATACATTTACTTTAGATGCAAAACTGTAGTTTCCAATTGTTTAACTTATTTTAACTTAATGTAGTAAAATAACTGAAATGAAGAAAGAATAAAAACTATATTAAAATTACAGTCGTAAAGAAATAGTTTTTTTGAGGAAACATTTTAGGATTTCTCTCCATATAATGGACTTCCAGAATACAGTTTCAAACGGCTCTACATGATTCCAGCTGAGGAAGAAGTGTCTTATCTAGCAAAACGATCGATTGTTTTCTAAAAACATTTACAATTTATGTACTTTTTAATCTCTACACAGAGTTCACACAGAGCTAGACAAGACAAGCATTTGAGGTTAAAAAGTGTATAAATTCAATTGTAATTATTTTTAGAAAATAACCAATCGTTTTGCTAGATAAGACTCTTCTTTCCTCGGCTGGGATCGTTAAGAGCAATTTGAAGCTGCATTTTGGAAGTTCAAACTCTGGGACACCATAGAAGTCCATTATATGGAGAAAAATCCTGAAATGTTTTCCTTAAAAAAAAAACATAATTTTCTTAAGACTGAAGAAAGAAAGACATGAACATCTTGGATGACAAGGGGTGGTGAGTACATTATCTGTACATTTTTGTTCTGCAAGTGAACTACACCTTTAACGTATTGTTTTAGTTCTAATGTACTGACTAAAATTAGTAATCAGTAATAGTTATTATTTTACCACTCGCCTCCCCTGACATTATCTCGCGTATAAACTGGCAGTATCTAGGGGTGAGGGAGTGGATGGAGCAGGCGCATATGGCGCAATCAGCAAATATATTTAAAAGGAGTCCTGACCACATCACTTAGGTTCATATTTTAGAAAATGTAGTTAATATTTGCATCACTATTTATTTATCTCATCCACCTGCGACCCAACCACAAATAATCAGAATGTTTTTTTTATACTTACTTTAAACCGGCACTACTAAACACAGATATGTCCGATGCCAATATATTAAAAAATGACAAATATCTCTAATATGATAATAGTAAAAATAAGTACTTGAGAAAAAAATAATGTAAATGGGAATAAAATAAAAATTGAATATTATATTAATTATATTAAATGTAAAAATCTTTTTTCAAGCTAGTTGCCAAAGCAACATTTCCTATTTTTTTAAATGATAAAAAATAATAATACAAATAATTAAGTACTTAAGAAAAAATGAATGTAAATGGCAATAAAATAAAAATAGAATATTATATTATTTATATTAAATATAAATTATTTTTTTAAGCTAGCTGGCAAAGCAACATTTCCTATTTTTAAATGATAAAAATAATAATAAAAATTATTAAGTACTTAATAAAAAATGAATGTAAATGAGAATAAAATAAAAAAATAATATTATATTAATTATATATTTTTTTTCAGGTAGTTGCCAAAGCAACATTTCCTCACTTAATTTTTTGTAATATTTAATAATAATAATAATAATAATAATAATAATACAAATAAGTACTTGAGAAAAAATGAATTTAATTGGGAATGAAATAAACATTTTATATTATATTAATTATTATATTAACTGTTTGATTCAGCTTGTTTTTTATTTTACATTGACTAGAATCAAATAAATTCATAGATATGTGGATACTTAGGTGTTGCTAAAGATGTGTATATATTATATTAATTTGTTTACTATTTGCTAAATAAAAAGAAAAGAAAAGAAACCATTGCATAATATATAATACATTTTAAGAAAGGTAAATTAATAAAATACATAAAATAAAATAAATAAAATATATTTTGAAAATCCTCTTTTTTCCAGCTAGTTGAGAAAGCAACATTTGAACAACTGAAATACAAAACTATACAATCAAATATAAAATTAAGTGAAATGGAAATTAAATAAAATGTTTTTAAAATATTTTTTAGCCTAGTTGCTATTAGGTGGCCTTAACTACTATGTACTTACATTTAAATTAATCATTTGGTACAATATACTTATTGTGTATATACATGTTTTTACATTGTAAGTAAAATGAAAGAGTGCAATACAATAATATTAAAATATGAGATAAAATAAAATAACTAAATATATTTCTTACTGTGTATTTTTCTGTGTATTTATGACTTGTTTTTAGTACAAATATCTAGTCACATGATACTAAAATAACACTAATATATTATTAAACATACATTTAATGAATTTTAAATTTCATTATGTTTTTCTTAGCATTCAGCGTTTAGTCTCGCTGCGTTTATTAAAATCCCAAACATTCAGAGGTTTTACATTTATTGCAATTATTGCATTTTTTAGTGTCATGCAGTCATCTTAAATTAAAATTGATTAACTTTATAATTACAATAAATTTAAATACATTCAAAAAGTGTTGGATATCAGTTTTTAATGCAATAATTGATAATAAAGTGGATTGAAATGAACGCAGACAGATTGATTGCCTAATGCTGGTAAAATTGGAGAAACATAAAAAATAGACAAAAAAAGCTCTTTCTTCGGCTGGTACTCTAATGGTTTCCAGTCATTTAGTATTTTTCTGTTGTATTCATTGTGGATTAGGACTCTGTAAATGGAGGCTGTTTTTGATTATACCACACACAGTTCATTCATGAGCACTCAATGAAAAGTCATGGCGTCACTCGCCGCAGCCGTCAGTAAAACTTCACGACTTGTGTTTTATCAGGATTTGCTGGATTTGTAGCTCCGTGAGAAGCGCTGGGTGTTTCAGGCTCACGCTGGCAGACAAACTTGATGTAATTACAGACGTTCGCTAGTGACTGATGAGGAGTTTGGTGCTTTACAAATACTGCTTAATGGCTCTAATTTCAGGGGATTCTGTTAATGATTGTGCCACATTTATTATAACTGTCAGGCTTCATTATGATAATGGACAAGAGTGTAAGTTAAGAGACGTATGGATGGAAAACACCTCCGTTTTTCCCT
This sequence comes from Garra rufa, assembly GCF_049309525.1. Classification (NCBI taxonomy): domain Eukaryota; kingdom Metazoa; phylum Chordata; class Actinopteri; order Cypriniformes; family Cyprinidae; genus Garra; species Garra rufa. Next base: position 42,684,629 of record NC_133375.1, read on the forward strand.
TTGTTTCAGTGAGTAGAACAAAAACTAGATGAGAAACATTCGCTTCGAAACCTGACTTTACCAAGCCTTGTCTAAAAGACAGATTTTTGAGGTGGCTCATGTTGCTATAAATGTGCAAAATATATATTAAAAAAATAATATTAAAAAAAAAGAACTTGAGAAAAAACAGTAAACGGGAATAAAATTAAAAATAAATATTATATTAATTATATTAAATATAAAAATCTATTTTTTTCAGCTAGTTGACAAAGCAGCATTTTCTCAATTTATTTTTTAAATATAATAATAATAATAAGTACTTGAGGAAAAAATGTATGTAAATGACAAAAGTTAAATATTATACTAATTATATTAAATATAGAAAAATATATATTTTTAAAATATTAAAAGAATATATAATACATTTAAAAATGAAGTACTTGAGATAAAATGGAAATGGAAATAAAATAAACGTTCAATATTATATTAATTATATTAAATAGAATTTTTTTTTTTCAGCTGGTTGCCAAAGCAACATTTCCTCATTTAATTATTTTTAAATAATACAAAATAATTTACGTACTTGGGATAAAATGAATATAAATAGAAATAAAATAAACATTAAGTATTATATTAATTATATTAAATATAAAACACTTTTTTTTCAGCTAGTTGCCAAAGCAACATTTACTCATTATTTTTTATATCAATAATAATAAAATGAAAAATTAAGTAATTAAGATAAAATGAATGTGAATTGGAATAAAATAAAAAAAGATTATATTCATTATATATTAAAAAATTAGATCGTTGGCAAAGCAACATTTTCTCATTCTGTTTTTTAATATTATTGTTATTATTATTATTATTATTAATAATAATACATAAATAAAAATAAGTACCTGGAATCAAATGAATGTAAATGGGAATAAAATAAAAATTAAATATTATATTAATTATATATCATTTTCAGCTAGTTGCTAAAGCAACCTTTCTTCATTTTTGTTTTAAATAATAATAATAATAATAATAATAATAATAATAATAATAATAAATTAAGTACTTGAGATAAAATTAATGGAAATGGAAATAAAATAAACATTAAATATTATAATAATTATATAATTTTTTTCCAGCTAGTTGCTAAAGCAACATTTTCTCATTTTATTATTTTTTAAATAGTATTATTATTATTATTATTATTATTATTATTATTAATACAGTTCCAAAAATTAAATACATGTACATGGAAATAAAATAAACATTAAATATTATATTAATTATATTAAACATATAAGTATTTTAGGTTAGTTGCCAAGGTAACATTTAAACAATTAAAATACAATAAAAATAAATAAATAAATAAATAAATAAAGTAAAATAAAATAATATAATATAAAAATATGAGATAATAAAATAACTAAAGCTGAAGTAAAATGAATAAAATCTATATAGATGTATTTAAAAAATGCTACAATTGACAAAACACAAGAAAATGACTAATACTTTAAAATTAAAATGAAAGCAAACTATTAAAAAAAATCTATAAAACTATAGCAGTGTCTTGATCTGACAGCTGGTATGAATTGATGAAGATCCAGTCAATGAGCATCTACAGGATTATTGGAGGATTTCTGTAATTCATCTTAAAGGTAAATAGAATTGACCCAAATATTTGTTATTAAGGTCATGATTAAACACTAATCGCTCTTCCAGATCTCTTTTCTTTAAAGCCTCCAGACATTTAGATTTCATTGATGGCATTTCATTGGATTTGGAAAAACCTGAAAAACCTTCCCAAGATTTAATTTCTACAAATTCAGAAATCCGTTCGTGCGTGCCAGACACAAATATGAGCACAAGTCAGGGTGGAAAGTTTCATATCAAATTTGGTTTGATGCCGTGATATGATTATACGCTTGATAAGGGTCTTTGAGATGTGCTTGCTCTTTGAAAAAGTAAAGCTAATAAATGTTGTAATCTGCTGTGATCTCCCGAAGCCGTTCGCAGCAGCTCACCGATGCCAGACGTCTCAGTCACACATGATTCTGCTTTTATCTCACATTAGAAGAGCTCTCTTTATATCCTGAAGGGTGAAACTCAAAACCGCAGACTTCGTGAATGATCACCAGGACACTTCAGTCTCGTCACCTCACCAATGCTGACATCCGTGACCTTTTGAACCTTTGACCTCGCTGAGGTCAGTCACAAATAAAGTATGTGGCACGAAAACACTAAAAACTTTTTAGAAATGTGTTAAATTTATTTATTTATATATATTTTATATTTTTTTATGAATCCGTTTTTTTTTTTTATATGAATTTTTTTTTTTTTTTATAGTTATTTATTTATTTTTATAATTTCTTGGTACATTTTATAGGGAATCACAATAGATTTATTCTTGTCAGCCATTGTTAGCAGCTTTTAATGATTT
>NC_133375.1:42687541-42726661 GCF_049309525.1 Garra rufa
AGCTTTCATATGATGTATACATCTCAGTTTTGTAAAATTTAACCTTATGACTGGTTTTGTGGTCCAGGGTCACATATATGAACAAACCTTTCTGTAAAAATATTCCGCATATAGTTAGGAATAAAACTAAATTTTGGTGCATGTAAGTCCTGCTGAAGTGGAGATAAAAACTCGTTTTGAAAAAACGACATTTAAAGATACATATAATTGAAATCTACAGATGCAAACAGATAAGGTCCAATAAACCCAAGGTGAGCTATATATGAAAAAACTCTTCAGTAAAATTCTTCAGAATATAGATATGAATAAAACTGTAAATTTTTGTGTAACCCCTGCTGAAGAGGATAAACTCATTTTGAGAAAACAGCCTATAAAGTTACAGTGCATTCATAAACCTAAAGATAATTTAAGTATTGACAAACACTACTCTAAAAATATTCAGAATTTAGTTAGAAATAAAACTTGTCAATTTTTATGTGAGTGGAACTGAGGTCCAACAAATGTATATGGATAAAGTATAATAAAAAATACTTAAATGTATTTTGGATCTTTTCTTTTGCCAAAATCTGACCAGTGCATGAAAAAACAATGTTTTTGCATTGTGTCTTGCTTTACATATTATATGTGCCCTTTATTAACTTAAATTGATATAGCGCAATCATTAAGATACAATATATTTTCTTAAAGGAAAAATATTTTTTATTGCAATGAGTTGTTTAATCACTTTTATGCAAAGCACTTGAAATGATCATTGTGCTATAGAAATACAATTGCGTTGCAAGCTTTTATATAACTTTAGTGTCTAATGCATAATTGATTTTTCTTGGAATATCAGATATTTGCATGTTCCCATTATTACATTTTAATGAGCTTCAATAAAATCAGTTCTACCTCATTTTTGCTTTTGTTAAAATTAATATGCATGCTTAGTATGCAGTTTTTCTTCATACTTTTCTGACTAAATGATTCCAGCGGGAGAGTTTCTTCTAGTCTTTATCAGTATCCATTGTTCACATTCATACTGGCCTAGTCATAAATGTAAATGTAGTCAAATTGAACTCACAGTCATTCATTTTTCAGTGGTAACCTTTTAAAATTAAATGAGAAAATGTAAAAAAGCCATAAGTGTGGCATATGTGAAGCATAAACCAAATGGTCTTTTATTCACGTAATGAAAGGTGTGTGTGTGTATAAATAATATATATATATATATGTGACCCTGGACCACAAAACCAGTCATAAGGTTAAATTTTACAAAACTGAGATGCATACATCATTTGAAAGCTCAATAAATAAGCTTTCTGTTGATGTATGGTTTGTTAGGATAGGACAATATTTGGCCGAGATACATTTATTTGAAAATCAGGAATCTAAGGGTGCAAAAAATCAAAATACTGAGAAAATCACCTTTAAAGTTGTCCAAATTAGGTTCTTAACAATGCATATTACTAATCAAAAATGACATTTTGATATATTTACAGTAGGAATTTTACAAAAAATCTTCATAGACATGATCTTTACTTAATTTCCTAATGATTTTTGGCATAAAAGAAAAATCAAAAATTTTGACCCATACAATGTATTTTTGGCTATTGCTACAAATACACCCCAGCGACTTAAGACTGGTTTTGTGGTCCAGGGTCACATATATATATATATATATATATATATATATATATATATATATATATATATATATATGTGAAGAATAAGATGTTTTGTGATCTTTTCATTAGGCTGAATTACTCAAATGCTAAATCACTTGAATCTGTGTCTAAGTGATCTTTTCTTATTTTGCTGTTTCATAAACTGTGTAGTATTTTATATTTTGTAATAGTTTCACTGGTTAATGAGTGTTCAATAAAATTTTTATGGTAACTAATGGAATTATTGAAATATTTAATAGCTATTTTCTAGTCAAAACTTTGATGTTTTTGTCTACACAAAATGATATAAACTATATATATAGAAATATTAATAGGAGTGTGACAACTAGCCCCGACTAAACAAGCACAATAAACCAGCCAAGCAATGCATTTTTGTCTTTAATCATTATTTATAGTTGTTCAGACACGTGTATATACAAATACAGACCTTAGATTTTTTTCTTTCTTTTTTCCCAAAAGTTTGTTCCTGTTTGTACAGTGAGGAAAAGTGAGTACAGCACCCAGAGATGCAGAAGAGGAAATGGAAAGAGCAGAACCAGTGTCATCAGAAGTACAGGGGTGAGTGAGATCTGAATCAACACACACACACACACACATGGTTTCTCCGGCACACTTCAGTTTAAACACGCTGCTAGTTAAGAGAACACACACACTGGTGAGGATCTCTTGTGTTTGTTAGGAGCGTGTTTGACTAAGGCATGTGTACAACTCCTCATTTAGAATGACTGCAGTCTGTAGAGTCCAGCAGAATTCATTCAGAACAGAAGATGAAGCTGTAAACAGGACGCAGAATTGAAAGGTGAAGGAATTAAATACAAAAAATAATTAGTTTTACAGCAAATAATAAATTTCATTTTTCAGTATGAATTAACATGCATTTTTTATTATACAAATCATATACACAAAAGTGAAAATTGTATGGTATGATGTACAACCTTGTCAAAAAACTTCATAATGCATTAACTGGCTTTTATTAATTTTGTGGTCCATGAAAGCTAATGTTTATAAAGTAAATATTCGTTGTTGTTAAGTTTTATTTTTCAGTATGAAGCATAAACATTTTATATCATACAAAGAAGTATCTAGAATATTAAATAATGTTTATTCCAATAATTAATTCTGTTTAGATTAAAAACATATTTAATTTTTAAATTAAAGTTAAAAAGTTAAATTAAAATTTAAATTAAAGTCCACTGAACTCAGCCAATCAGAGGCCACCTTTAAACTGCCTTCTGAATCCCTGACCCAATAGGAACGCTTCATCCATTTTTCTGTGAAAAAAAAAAAAAAAAATATATATATATATATATATATATATATATAAATTTTTTTTTTGTAATAATGTATAGAAATTAAGTTTTATATGTGAACTTATGAACTCACAGAAACCAAAACCGTTGGCGGGAGATTTAAAAATGGATGAAGCGTTCCTATTGGCTCAGGAATTCAGAACGCAGTTTAAAGGTAACCTCTGATTGGCTGAGATTGTCTGTACAAAACAACAATCCCAACATTTTACGTTGCTCAGTTTTGCTTTTTTTTATTTTTTTTTAGAAAGGATCAAATCAAATTGTAAATATATATAATGCCTGTATAACAGTATAACAGTGCTGTCAAACGATTAGTCGCGATTAATCACATCCAAAATAAGTTTTTGTTTACATGTGCCTGTATACTGTGCATATTTAAGTATACATAAAGACACACACACACAAATAAATATTTTCAAAATATGTAATGTATATATTTATATTCATAACATTAATATTATATATAAATATTTTTAATATTTAAAAATATTTTTTTCTTAAATATATGCATGTGTGTGTATTTATATATACAGTACATAACAAATATACACAGTACACACATTACATAAAAAAAATATTTTGGATGTGATTAATTGCATTATGGCAGCATATATATATATATATATATATATATATATATATATATATATATATTCTGTGAGGTTTTAAAAAAAAATCATATATAATTATAATGCATTTATTTTATTTGTAACAATTTTTGTATTTCTGTATTGATTGTTATAAATATACATAATATTTATCAAGTAATATTAAAAAAATTAACAATACTATAAAACAATGGGCTATATTTTAAAACTAAATATAAATGCAATATTACAATAAACATCATCTAATGTTTAAGTTTGTTATAAAATGTTTTTACGGACCTTAAAATGAATCAAAGCCAGGTAATGCCTCATAAAGTTGTCTGCCACAAGCTTATTATTAGTACACAAGGTTCTCAGGCATTTTTCATATTTTATGAATAGATCTAAAGATAAAAAGATTGTCTGTTAGAAAAATAAAAAATGTCACAATTTACAGTAAGGTTCTATTAGTTAACATTAACGTTAATGTTGACTTTACTAATACATTATTAAAATCAAAAGTTGTATATATTAATGTTATTTATTGAACTTGATCTGTCATGGACTAGCAATGGTTAAAGTTGTATTTTTATTAAAGATGTAAAAGATGCATTGCTAATGCATTGAAATAGTTAAATAAAACCTTACTGTAAAGTGTTACCATTAAACTGAATAAATTAGCGTAATGCATTTTGTCCTTTTAAATTCAATTCAACATCCTGTTTCAGTTCAGTTCAATTTCACACACACAAACACAAACACAAACTGAACTGGTTCTCACCGGACGCTGACAGAGAGAGTCATTTTGCAGCGCTCTGTTGATGTGAACTCATGACTGATGACAGATGATTTATTCTCAAAACTATTGAAAACCAAAAAACACAAACATCTCTAGAAGCTTCTCTGCAGCAGACATTCTGAAGCAAAAACTACAGCACTTTCCTGCATGACCTTCTCGTTTCAGTGGAACTACAACACACACGAACATGTCGAGAAAAGAAGAGGTGAAAACAGCCAAAAGAACACTTTATTTAACATGTTTTTTCATTATCAAGTCCATGCACATGCCACGTTATGAAACCAGCAAGTTCCTTCCGTTAAAAATCACAGACAGTCCGGCAAACACACCACCATCATCTGAACAAACGCTGCACCTTTGAACTCCATCCGGGAAAAACGTTGGCAAAATCGGATGAAGCCTTCCTATTGGCTCAAGGCTTCAAAGGTGGCCTCTGATTGGCTGCGTTTGTCTGTACAAACATCCCAACGCTTATCTTTGCTCAGTTTTGCACTCTTTTTTTTTTTTTTTTTTTAGAAAAGACATGTGAATCAAATTAATACCTTAATATCAAACATTATGTACAACACATTTTGATCATAACATTTAATGTGGTATCCATAATAACAAATAACAGTGATGCTGAATAATAATAATTAATCGTAATAATTAATGTTTTATGACGTGTCTATTTTTCCTCGTCCTCCAGAAAGGTACAAAAAAAACCAAGTAGTATTCTAACACTATAATGTTATATTTTTGACTACTTCAGGATACACAGTATCCATTTAATAAGCTGATTCTGTTTCCCAGTTCAAAGTGTGTACAAAGCGTGGTATTAATGGTAATAATTGGAGTACAAATGATACAAATACTACTGAAGCTGATTTTTTTTTTTTTTTTTTTCAAAAGTTTTTCCTCATGGTTTCTAATGTAAACCATGAATCGGAGCACATATGGTGTGTTTCCTCTAGTCCTGATGTGGCAAAGCTTGAGCCGCTGAAATCGCTTCGTTAACAAAAACAAACAGGACTAGTGAGAGTCAGAAAGGCAGAAACGATTATCCAATTTGTGACTGTTTGAAAGTCCCCAGTATTGTTTATTGTCAGGAATACGCACTTCTGCTTTAACAGCTCGGATATCTCCTGTCTCTGAACGAAGCTCTGATTTCGGCTCTTAAACTGAAACAGCGACGGAGCGGGTAACCAGGCAAACTACAGTCTGGGTGAATCTCACAAAAACACATTTTTCGGTACACATTTCACCACACAAAATTATATTTGTCATAAACAAAACGAAGGCTTTTGCAGGACCATTTAATTCGGTAGTTTCCATTATTCTCGATGTACTTTACAACGAGGTTGCATTTATTAACAATCGATTTGAAGAAAATTGACAGCATTTATGAGTCTTAGATCATGTTAATTTGAACATTTACTCATGCATTTTAAAATCAAAACTTGAATGTTAACATAAGTTAATGTGAACTGACATGAACTGTATTTAATATTAACAAAGATTTATAAAGTCTGATGCATTTGTTAGATAATGTTAACAAAAGAGACCTTATTGTAAAGTTACAGATGATTTTGTATCTTAATTATAATTATATTATGAAGTTTATTTACAAAAACAGATTTTTTTTTAAAATGTTCAAAAATCATGTTTGTATTGTGTTTTATTGTTAGCTATATTTTTATTCATATTTTTGAGCAAAGAAAATCATGATAAAATGATAAAAAACATGTTTTTTCGCAAATAATCTCTTAATTATATATATACATATAGAGCTTTTTCAAAAATGTTCAAATATCATGTTTTTATCATGTTTGTATTGTGTTTTAGCTATATTTTTATTCATATTTTTGAGCAAAGAAAATCATGATAAAATGATAAAAAACATGTTTTTTTGCAAATAATCTCTTAATTATATATATACATATAGAGCTTTTTCAAAAATGTTCAAATATCATGTTTTTTATTATTTTATCCTGTTATTGTGTTTCATTGTTAGTTAGCTGTATCAAAAAACCCAGCTGCAGTTTTACTGAGATTGATTTTTGAAAATTGTTAAAAACAGAGTTGTATGTTTTTGCAAATAAACTAGTTAAACTAGTAATTTTTTTATTTCTTTAAATGTTTATTATTTTTTTATTTTACTAGTATTTTACTTGTATTTATATTTTTGCACTTCATTGCTTTGTAATTTAGGGGTAATGGAAATGTCTGTGAAGTAAAACCTAATATATATATATTCAAAAGTTTGGGATCAGTATGATTTTAATGTTTTTTAAAGACGTTTCTTATGCTCATTAAGGCTGCATTTGTTTGATCCAGAATACAGAAAAAACTGTAATATTGTGAAATATTATTTTAAATTAAAGTAACCATTTTCTATGTGAATATATTTTAAAATGTAATTTATTCCTGTGACACAAAGCTACATTTTCAGCATCATTACTCCAGTCTTCAGTGTCACGATCCTTCAGAAATCATTCGAATACGCTGATTTATTATCAGTGTTGAAAACACTGCTTAAAATTTTGTTGGATTCTTTAACAAATTAAAAAGTTAAAAAGAACAGTGTTGATTTAAAATAGTTTAAAATATCTTTTGCAAAAATAATAACTACCCTCTAAAAGTTTGGGGTCAGTTTTTGAAAGAAATTAATACTTTTACTCAGCAAAATGTTAAATCAGTGTTAAATTGATAAAAAGTGATAGCAAAGACTTATATTGTTAGAAACGATTTAGATTTTAAATAAATGCTAAGCTTTTATTCATTAGGAATCCAAAGAAAAATTAAGCAACACAACTGTTCCCAACATTGATACTAACAGTAACTAATCAGCATATTAGAATTTTTTTGAAGAAAATCAGCTTTGCATCACAGGAATAAATTATATTTTAAAATATATTACTATAGAACACCATTATTTCAAACTGTAATAATATTTCACAATATTAATTTTTTTTCTGTATTTTTGATCAAATAAATGCAGCCTTGATGAGCAGATAATAATTCTTTAAAAATCAAAAAATCTTACTGATCCCAAACTTTAGTTTTAAAACAAGGAAAAATGAATCGTCCTTAAATATGCTTCATTTTGTTTGTGCAAAGCACAATTTTTGGATTGTGGGGTGAAATAGTGGTTTGGTGAGATTCACCCATTGGTTCCTCCATCGTATGTAAGGCTTTGGGAGGACAATGCCCATGTTGTAATGTCTTGCGTATGTCGCATCAGCATATTAAACGAGTCAGAACTGCACCGATTAACAGCTACAGAACAAACAAATGCATTAATGAAATAAACAAAACTAAACTTTATTTCCCCAATGGAAATGCTTCATTCGACGCACTTCCAGGAGATATTAGTATTGTGTACAGTATAAGGCCTATTCAAACAAACCTTTACTTTTTTTCCACTCACGTAAAGAGGGAAAACATCGTACGGAGTCCATATTTCATATTTGGTTCCTAACAGAGTCGGACACACAGTTATGACAGCAAAAGAATTTCCATGATCCGTTAATGTTGATATCTCATATCAATTGATAAAAGGTCATAGGAAAAATATAGATATTTATGTTGCAGTTAAGTTTATCTTACAAAATACAAAATCATTGTTATTGTTTTTTAAGTGGTGTGGTCTACTAAGACAAGTCCCTTAAATTGCAGTAAAGAATCAAATCCAAATTCAGACTAACTAACCAGTGTCTTCCTTCGATTAGGAAAAATCCTGCGGCGAGACGCTTAACAGACCGTTTCTTCTGATGGATTCTGCAATTTGTTAAGGAAAGGCAGACGAAGGACGAAAGGCAAGAGTCTTTGTGTGTATTGTGTATATATATGTATCGCTAACAGCAGAGCCGGTGAACTCGGGTTGATGTTTATGTCTGTTTAATGTGACGCCCAGCTAAAAACCTGCAGTTCTCACAGGGCCTTCGGCGTTTTTAAACACTTGCGCTAATTACTCACTAAAAGAGCCGCTTGCTCCCAATGGACCCTAATCAAATATGTGACTCCGCCCTCTTCCTTCCGGCAGCCAATCCCCAGCGACCGGCCGCCGCTGCTGATTGGTCGTTGGTTTAAACAGGCGATCTGCATTTCTTCTTTCGAATCGACTTTTCTTAATCAAAGATGGCGAAGGACCACTTAAATATTGGAAAACAAAACAAAAGCGCAGCAGAAGTGTTCCTGGTGGATGTGGAGCCCTCCCCGGCGCCGGCCGCTGGGACGCAGGTGGGGTTTGGCGAGGGCTGCTTGAGGGGCAGGTGAAGGGCTATAAGGTGAGGAACACAGAGATGCAGAGCAGCAGAAGGGCCAGCAGGGGGCGTGACGTTTGGTGCCGCAGGCCTGAAGTCGACACGTCGCTCCGGGACGGTTCGGCCTCGTGACTGGTGTCGTCTGGGAGTAAGCAGAGCAAAAAAAGGTATCAGTTATCTATATAAAATGTACATCTCTTTCCCTCCTCAAAATTCAGTTTTCTATTGTAATGTTCATGTATTAATATATAATTAAAATAAAAATGTGAAATTAAACAAATTTTTTATTTCAGCTAGATGAAAAGGCAACTTTTCTCATTTACATTTTTATCAAAATATTATAAAAATCACAACTAAAAAAAATGTACAAATTTTTTTTAACTAAAATAAAAATGAAAATATAAAAATAAAGTAATTCAAAATTACTTATATATATTTATAATGTAACGTTTACATAATTTTAGTGATGAAAAAGAATGTCTAATCAATTGAATTCATAGAACAAAGTGTGTTTAATTAAAATGTTTATTTTTTCAGCTGGTTAAAAAGACAACATTTCACATGATATATTCATTTTATAAGACTGAAAAAATTAAAAACTAATTTAATAAAACTTTAAAAAATATGAAAACATTGTTAAATTATATATAAACTTTAATGGAAAATGTCTAATCAACTGAATTCATAAAACAAAGTGTTTAGTGTTTAATTAGACCAAAAATGTGAGAAATTAAACTTAACTTTAATTTAAATTTCAGCTTGTTGAAAAGGCAACATTTCTCATTTACATTGTTTCACTTGATGTGTAAAACGTTATAAAAACTAAGATGTGTTTTTAAAAAATAAACTAATTGGTTTAATAAAAATATATACAGAGCCTGAATTTACAAAAATTTACAAATAAAAAATTTATTTTAATATTTTGTGGAAACATAAAATTAATATGTAAAAAAATTATGTATTATTAAAATGTGTTTATATACTAAGTTTATTATTAATGAATAAAAATATTTAATATGTTTATATATTACAAATTTATACAGTGCATGAATTTATAAAATTATGGAACAAATTAATTAAAACAAATTCTTTCATTATTTTGTGAAATAGTACAATTTTAAATAATGTATACACTCTATTATTTATTTATTAATTATAGAGTTTTTGTTTTTATATTATGTGTTTTATTAATTTTATATAAATATACACACAGTGGTAATTAAAAAAAAATACTAAAACATAAACTAATTTAAAATGTGACCCTGGAGGGTGCAAAAAAAAAAAAAAATCTAAATCACCTTTAAAGTTGTCCAAATTAAGTTCTAAGCAATGCATAATACTGATCAAAATATTGCTGATTTTTGACTATTGTTACAAAAGTAACTTTGCTATTTAAGACTGGTTTTGTGGTCCAGGGTCACAAATACTAATAAAAACTAGATCAGTATCTCAATGATACTAAAGTCAGACTAGTGCATGTCCATTTGCCATCTGAACTTGAGGCAGTAAATAAGGCCGAATGCAGTGGTAATAATGGAGGCAGGGCTGGTTTATTGGTGCAGACACACAGACTGCGGTTATCATCAGTGAGCGTGATATGGCTTTGGAAAGCACGGCGTCTCTCTGAGGACGTCAGCGGGGGAAACGGACAGGTGTGGCGCTAAAAGAGACAGATAAATATGCTTGGGAGGACAGAGCAGTTTGCTGGCTCATTCAGGCGGGCAGACAGACACCTCCAGCCTCTCAGTGGGGATCTGGACTAATAAATCAATGCCTCCATCATGACACGGCGCCTGCCAGAACTCAGGCCTGGGTGGGTGTGTGTTGGCAAGGTGAAAATGCATGGGAAAACAATACTGTGTTCAACTACACTGACACTATCTGCAGTGCTAATTGATATAAACGTGCGTTTTTAACAGTTTTTCACCATCAGTCGCTCACTGTCCACTCACTGAATTGAAATTGGCTGTGCTCTTGGCTTTCTAAGCCGGTGAAATTCTAACACTTTATTTTAATAGTCCAGTTTAGACATGTAAAACAGTAACTCAAAATCAGTAACTTTTCAACTATGTCAGTTTTTTTTTCTACTGACCCTAACCTGATAGTCTACTAATAACACATAGTTGTAAAGAAGTTCATTATGATTAGTGGAATGTCTAAAATTAAAATAATGTGTATATCTACAGATGACAAAGTTTACAAATAAAGTTTCCTAATAAAATCTTACTTTTTTCACCAATTTTTATTTTTTTTTTCAAATTCCATGTTTTCCATTTGAATTATTTAATTTAAAATTTTAAGTTTATTTTATTAATCAGAAAGCATGGCTAATAAATTCAATTAATTAAACTTTAAGTTAATAATTTATTAAAATTTTAAGAATAATGAAATTAAATTATAACGTGTTTTGTGATTTAATACAGCTTTATCATCAAAAACTTTAGTCAATCTTTTACAATTTAACACAATTAAATTTTTTGCCAAACAGTGTTTTCCATTTTAATGGAATATTTACTTTAATTAGGTTTGCTTTTTTATTATTAAAATTTAATGAAATTCATAAACTTTAAACAATTTTAATTATTAAACATTTTTTTTTTTTAAATCTGTTGTTGTTTTGATTTAAAAAAATTAATTAATGCAAATGAATGCATGCAACTTTAACAATTTAATCAATATTTTAAAATGCATTTGAAATATTTTTTGTTTAAAAAAAACTAATTTTATAAAACTAACTAAAATAAAAATTGAAATATTAAAAATTAAATAAAAAAGTGAAATGTGTGAAAATAAACTTTTAACACTTATTTCAGCTAGTTGAAAAGGCATTTCTATCAAAATTTTATAAAAATCACAACTGGAAAAAATTTTAAATCTATGTAGACATAATATTTTAATAAAATTTTATATTGTTATATTTTCATTTTTATTTTAGTTAAAGTAATTCAAAATTACTTTATTAAAAATTATATATATATATATATATATATATATATATATATATATATAAAATGTAACATTTTACGTTACATTGTTTATATATACGTCTAATTGAATTTGTAGAACAAAATTTTATTAAAACAAAAAATGAAATGTGTGAAATTAAACTTTCATTTTAATTTCAGCTAGTTGAAAAGACAACATTTCTCATTTATATTTACTTTAATTAGGTTTGCTTTTTTATTATTAAAATTGAATGGAATTCATAAACTTTTTTTAAACAATTAAACATTTAAAAATCTGTTGTTGTTTTGATTTAAAAAAAAATAATGCAAATGAATGCATGCAACTTTAACAATTTAATCAATATTTTAAAATGCATTTGAATTAAATTTCAAAATGTATATATTTTTTTGCTATGAAACTGAGCTTTGCCATTTAAATCAAGAATACAGTTTATTAAACCATTTAAAAAAATAATGCTTTCATAAACTGTACCAATATTTTTATCATTATTATTTTGAGAAGTACATTTTATTGTACAATAGTAAATATTTCTGTCACAATTTCTTCGAGTTTAACCAACCTTTTAACAAGACTAATTTTAGCAGGTTGTATTGAATTTCTCTGTGTGGATTTGATAAGTTTTCTTAAACTAAATGGTGAAATGCTGTTTAAGTATACAGCACTACTCTCAAATTATTTTGATCCAGATTATCTGTGACATTTTAATGACTGAATTCATAGTTTTGGATGGATTCGTAAAACAAATGGTGGTTGGTCACAGTCAGGCAGTCATTTCGTGTCTCAGTGAGCATTTAAGACTTTACACCAATAGTCGACAATCAGATTTTTCCTTTGTCTTTCATCTCATCTTGAATTTGAATGCAGCTCCAATGTTTGATCATGACACCATGAAAGTCAAAGCTGGCGTGACAGTAATGGCAATAAATATTAGGAGCCGAGAGTCGTGCATATGTTAGTAAGTGCCATGTGTTTGGATGTAATGGGTTTTATCAGGCAGAAGCCAAAACAAGCTTGGCATCGTCCCACGTGACACTGCTAATTTGGCACGAACCCATCGTGCATATCCAAGTTTTGGATCTTAATTCTTCCCACGGCCATGGCATGCATATATTGATACAGTGTGTGTAAATGCAATCCATGCATTTCAGCTGGAAGGCACGATAGACACTGACTGACTGAAAGGTCACATGGCTAATTTCTGGTCACTTAATTGCTTGTGCACAGGGTGGAGATGTTGACAGACAGCCCTCAGCTATTACAAGAGAATGCATTATTAATACGATGTGTACCTCATGCATAAATAAAACAGTCTTTGTGGTTTGAAGTGTCAGAGAAGCCACAGGCGCAACTCAAATGGAGGTACATTAACACACATGCACAGAGTGATTAGAGGAATTAAAGCACACAGACTGAACAAAGCCAAGGTGATTTCAAGCCATACTGACCTCTTGGTTCTAATGCATTGTCTACTTTGTCATCGACAAAAACGCGGTCATGAACGCCTATGGTTTTCTCGCAGCCATCTACAAAAACAGGAGAAATGAAAAAGATACCGTAAGCCAATCATGTTAGTGGTAATTCAGCAGCCCGACCCACCTGCCAATCAAAGGAAAGCACACAGAAGCAGTTCACCTGCAGTTAATGTCCATTAAAGTGTGTTGCATTGAAAGGCATGGGAGTTTCCAAACCAAATGCCTCAGACACATTCGTACATGTGTTTTGTAGTCGGTGACACTTACTTGGTGGTCTCACGAACACTTTCAGCTTGAGACACGACCTTCTCCCGGTTTCTGTGATCATGGATGCTGTAAAACACAGAGAACAGATAAGAAAAGGTGAGTACACACAGAGATATCAACTCAAGCTACACACGCTATACTATAAAACTGTGGCTTGCGGGTATATTTTGTATGCAAAAAACTAATTTTTTGGAGAATGTTTTGCAAATGGTTTGCTAAATTTTGCAAGCAAACATGTTTTGCCAGTGAACAAGTGTTTTGCAAACAAAAACAGTCAGGGAATGCAAACATTTAGCAAAAAAGCAAAAAGAGAACGCAAACCTCTTGGAGAATGCAAAAATGTAGTGAAAATAGAGTTTCTTGTTTTTGCAAGTAAACATTAAAAAAAAATAGAGAATGGAAAAGTTTTACGAGGCGAGCAAATGTTTTACAAGCAATAAAGTGGTAAAAAAATTGGAAAAAAGAAACTTTAAAAGAAAAACTTTTGCAAGTGAACAAATGATTTGAGAGTTTCTCAGACAACAGAAATTTTGCAAGAAAAAAAATTCTCTAAAAATTTAGCAAGCAAAACCAAAATTTCTTGAGGAATGCAAAACATTTTGCAAGTAAAACAAACATTTTTAAAATGAAAAATTATCTCAAGCAAACAAATGTTTTGAGAGTAAACAGTTTCACAGAGAACGTAAACATTTTGCAAACAAAAAATGAACAAATGGTTTGCTAAATTTAGCAGGCAAACATATTTTGCAAGTTTCCTGCAGAACGTAAAGATTTTGCTAATTAAAACAGCCAGGGAATGCAAAAAAAAATTGCAATTAAACATGTTTTTCAAACATAAATGAAAACGCTTCTCATTTTGCGAACAAATGTTTTTTGCAAGTAAATATTTTGAAATTTTCTTAGACAATGAAACATTTTTGCGAGGCGAACATGTTTTGCAAGCAATAAAGCTTCTCAAAATGCAAATATTTTGCAAGAAAAAACATTTCTTCAAAAAACTAAATTTAGCAAGCAAAACCAACATTTCTCAAGGAATGCAAAAATGTTGCAAGCTAACAATATTTTGCAAGTAAAACATTGTTTGTCAAATGAATTTTTTTCTCAGGGAATGCAAACATTTTGCAAGTAAACAAATTTTGGGAAGCAAACAATTTTCGCAAGTAAACATTTACAATTTTTTTTGGAGAATGGAAAAATTTTGCGCGCCAAACAAATGTTTTATACGCGATAAAGTTTCTTAAAATGCAAATATTTTGCAACATGTTTTGCAGGAAAAAAACAACATTTCTCTAAAAACACAAATGTAGCAAGCAAAACCAACATTTCTCAAGGAATGCAAAAGTTTTGCAAGCGAAGTTTTGAAGAGTAAACAGTTTCTCAAAGAACTTAAGTGTTTTGCAAGTAAACAAAAATTTTCCAAGCAAAAAGTTTCTTGGGAATGCAAGAACTTTGCGAGCTAAATATTGACAAGTGAAAATGTTTCTCAGAGAATGCAAACGCTTTGCAAGTGAACAAATGTTTTGTGAGTAAACAAAAAAAAAAATAGCAGAATGCAAACATTTTGCAAGCAAACAAATGTTTTCGAACAATGCAAATAAAATTGCAACATTTTTTGCAACATTTCAATAAAAATTTAATTTAGCCAGCAAAACCAACATTTCT
The DNA here is from genome assembly GCF_049309525.1 of Garra rufa. Taxonomy (NCBI): domain Eukaryota; kingdom Metazoa; phylum Chordata; class Actinopteri; order Cypriniformes; family Cyprinidae; genus Garra; species Garra rufa. The sequence continues at coordinate 42,702,517 of NC_133375.1, forward strand.
GAAGGAATGCAAAACATTTTGCAAGTAAAACAAACATTTTTAAAATGAAAAATTATCTCAAGCAAACAAATGTTTTGAGAGTAAACAGTTTCACAGAGAACGTAAACATTTTGCAAACAAAAACTTTTCTCAAGCAATGCAAACATTTTTGCAAATGAACAAATGGTTTGCTAAATTTAGCAGGCAAACATATTTTGCAAGTTTCCTGCAGAACGTAAAGATTTTGCTAATTAAAACAGCCAGGGAATGCAAAAAAAATTGCAATTAAACATGTTTTTCAAGCACAAATGAAAACGCTTCTCGGGGAATGTAAACATTTTGCAAACAAATGTTTTTTGCAAGTAAATATTTTGAAATTTTCTTAGACAATGAAAAATTTTTGCGAGGCGAACATGTTTTGCAAGCGATAAAGCTTCTCAAAATGCAAATATTTTGCAACATGTTTTGCAAGAAAAAACATTTCTTCAAAAAACTAAATTTAGCAAGCAAAACCAACATTTCTCAAGGAATGCAAAAATTTTGCAAGCTAACAATATTTTGCAAGTAAAACATTGTTTGTCAAATGAAAATGTTTCTCAGGGAATGCAAACACTTTGAAAGTAAACAAATGTTTTGTGAGAGAACGAAAAAAAAATTCTAGCACAAACATTGTCAAATGAATTTTTTTTTCAGGGAATGCAAACATTTTGCAAGTAAACAAATTTTGGGAAGCAAACAATTTTCGCAAGTAAACATTTACAATTTTTTTTGGAGAATGGAAAAATTTTGCGCGCCAAACAAATGTTTTATATGCGATAAAGTTTCTTAAAATGCAAATATTTTGCAACATGTTTTGCAGGAAAAAAACATCATTTCTCTAAAAACAAAAATGTAGCAAGCAAAACCAACATTTCTCAAGGAATGCAAAAGTTTTGCAAGCGAAGTTTTGAAGAGTAAACAGTTTCTCAAAGAACTTAAGTGTTTTGCAAGTAAACAAAAATTTTCCAAGCAAAAAGTTTCTTGGGAATGCAAGAACTTTGCGAGCTAAAAATTGACAAGTGAAAATGTTTCTCAGAGAATGCAAACGCTTTGCAAGTGAACAAATGTTTTGTGAGTAAACAAAAAAAAATAGCAGAATGCAAACATTTTGCAAGCAAACAAATGTTTTCGAACAATGCAAATAAAATTGCAACATTTTTTGCAACATTTCAATAAAAACTAAAATTTAGCCAGCAAAACCAACATTTCTGAAGGAATGCAAAAATGTTGCAAGTAAAATATTTTGCAAACAAAAGTTTTTATAACGATTTTTTTTTTCTCAGGAAACGTAACAATTTTGCAAGTGTTTTGCAAGTAAACAAAAAATGTTGCAAGCTAAAAGTTTCTCAGGAATGTAAAAACTTTGCAAGCAAACTAATTCTGATGATGGATGCTGTAAAACACAGAGAAGAGATAAGAAATTGTGAGCACCTGAGAAAGATATCGACTTAAAACACACACACACACACACACTATACTATAAAACTGCGGCTTGCGGGTGTATTTTGTGGTCTGAAATAGGAAATTGCTCCTTTCCTGTGGAATCTGAAGGGCGTGTGCGCACACACACACACGCGGCGCCTGCGGGGTGAAGAGAGGAACGTCACGCTGTCATTTGTGGTTTTCTGTCACTAGCAGTCTGTTGGTTTATCAGCCGATTCGGGCCCAGAGAGTTTTGAGCACAAATACACCAGACGGAATTCAAAAGAGGAAAATCGCAGCTGAAATTATAGAGTGACTTCATCTCGAGTTTATTTTTAGGCGAAGTATGACGTGTTTCTTGAATGCCACATTTAAGGTCCAGTAGGAAATAAAAAAAAAAGAAAATCACACAAAGACATCCTTAGTATTTGGATTGTTTCTCCTAGACAGAAACAGAATTAAATGGAGATCTGACTGACGTATTTTACAAAGGCCCTAAAAGGACATGGTGTTGGGGAAAAAAGAGATATTTCACTGCTTTTTCTAGGAGAAAAACATGTTTGCTCGCACATTTGTGTTGTAAAAAGACAATGTGAACTCAAATGTTTTGCAAGTGAAAACAATGCTTTTCTGGGAACGCAAAACAGTTTCTTGGAGAATGCAAAAATTCCTCAAGCAAACAAATGCTTTGCAAGTGAAAAAGTTTCTTGGGGAAAGCAAAAACTTTGCAAGTAAACAATTGTTTGACAAATGAAAATGTTTCTCAGGGAATGCAAATATTTTGCAAGTAAATTGTTTTTGCAAACAAACATGTTTTGCAAGTACAGAAATATTTTGCAAGTTTCTTGGAGAATGCAAACATTTTGCAAGCAAACAAATGTTTTGCATGCGAAAACGGTTTCTCTGAGAACAAAAATTTTACAAGCAGAAAACATTCCTCAAAAAAAACTAACATTTTGCAAGTAAATGTTTTGCAAGTGAAAACGTTTCTCGCGGAATGCAAACATTTTGCAAGCATATAATTTTTTTTAACAAAAACGTTTCCTGGGAAGTGCAAAAATGTTGCAAGTAAAATATTGCAAGCAAACAAATATTTTGTGAGCAAAACTTTTCTCAATTTTGCAACGAAAATGTTTTGCAAGCGCAGTAGTTTTTTGGGGGAACAAAAATTTAGCAAGGAAAAACAATTTCTCTGAGAACAAAAATTTTACAAGCAGAAATGTTTTGCAAACAAAAACATTCTTCAAAAAAAAAAAAAACATTTGCAAGTAAACCTGCAAGCAAAAAGGTTTCTTGCAGAATGCTACATTTTGCAAACAAATGTTTTGCAAGTAAACAAGTGTTTTGCAATTGAAAACAGTTTCTCAGGAAATGAAAGATTTTTCAAACAAAAATGTTTTGGGGAACAAAGTTTTTTAGAGAATGCAAAAATTTAAAAAAGCTTTTGCAAGCAAACGTGTTTTGTGAGCAAAACATTTCTCGCTGAATGCAAACATTTTGCATGCAAACAAATTTTTTGCAAGTAAACAATTTCTTGACAAATAAAAATGTTTCTCAGGGAATGCAAACATTTTGCAATCAAAAAAAATGTGGGCAATGCAAAAATTTTGCAACTAAAATGTTTTGAAGGGAAAAAGTTTCTCGGGTAATGCAAAGATTTTGCAAGCAAGTTTTTTAAACAAATTTTTCTTGGGGAATGCCACAATTTTGCAAGCGAACAAATGTTTAGCGAGTAAACCGTTTCTCAGGAAATGTAAAAATGAAGGAGAAAAAAAATGGAAAAAGTTTCTCGGGAATGCAAAAGATTTGCAAGCGAACAAATGTTTTGCAAGTAAACAGTTTCTTGAACATTTTGCAAGTACAAAAAATTTTTTCAACTTTTTTTGGAGAATGCAGAAATTTTTGCAAGTAAACAAGTGTTTTGCAAGTTTTTGCAGTTTCTCAAGGAAAGCAAAAATTTTGCCAGCAAAAATGTTTGGCAAGTAAAGATGTTTTGCATGTAAACAAATGTTTTGCCAAAGAAAATGTTTTTGGGGGAACAAAGTTTCTTAGAGAACACAAACATTTTGCAAACAAACAAATGCTTTGCAAGTGAAAAAGTTTCTTGGGAAGTGCAAAGATTTTGAGTGCAAAAATTCAAACAATATTTTCAAAGTAAAAAATTGTTTTACAAATGAAAATGTTACCCAGGGTATGCAAACATTTTGCAAGCAAACTAATCATTTGTTAGTAAACAGTTTCTTGGGGAATGCAAAATAAAATGTGAGCAAATGTTTTGCAAGTAAGCAATTGTTTCTCAGGGAATGCAAACATTTTACAAGCAAACAAATGTTTTGCAAGTAAACATGTTTTGTGAGCAAACAATGTCTCATAGAAGGCAAACATCAAAATGTATCAGGAAAAGCAAGCATTTTGCAATTGAATTGTTTCCCAGGGAATGCAAGTAGTTCGCAAACCAACACAGATTATTGGTGGAATGCAAAAGGTTTGTGATCAAACACAAAGCAGAATGCAAACATTTAAAGAGAATCACAATTGATTTGCAAATGAAAGCAAGGGAGTGCAAAAGTTTCTCAGTGGAATGCAAAAGTATTTGTCTTTGAAAAAAGAAGACAGATTTGAACAGTGTCAGAGAAATTAGCCAACGATGTCAATATGAACTTCAAAATCTCCCAAGAATCATGTCCCAAATGATATGAGCTATGCATCTGTCAACATTTGACTTATTAATGTCTATTTTTGCTTCTTCATAGCCATAGACCTTTCACTGAGTCATAAATGTGAATCCTCCCAAGCTGTGAAAGAAAAAACTCAGAGGAATTCTACGTTCATCTGAGGTTATTCTGTGAGCTTTATTAAGACGGACAGCACAGTGCAAGTTCAACGTGTGAACTAATTAAGGCTAATTACTCTCTAAATGGGATTTGATTCTGTGATCTTTGGTGGAAATGTGCTGTGGTGTGTGTGTGGGATGTGCACAGTTTCTATATTACAGTCCAAACGGTCTTTTAACACTTCAAAGTCAACATTCACAACCCGTTTGCCTCCATAATGTGTTGCATTTATGAATGAAACAGATGGACAATAAATGTAGGCCAGGAATTGATTTCATCCATGGAGAACTGATTTCAGAAACAGCGCACTAAAACCATTATGAAAGTAAATAGGGTCAGTTTTGCATCAAAATTGCATCTGTACTATTGCCTTAATGCGATCATTGTTTCTCATGCCTTTAAATATTACACTGTTATCTTATAGTGGCTCAGAATCATTCACTGAGCACACACATTTTTTTTCATTAAATTGCTAAAGTCTTGAGCAGCAAATCAGCATATTAAAATGATTTCTGAAGGATCATGTGACACTAAAGGTTAGAGTAATGATGCTGAAAATACAGCTTTGATCACAGCAATCAATTAGATTTTAACATATATTCACATAGAAAACAGCCATTTTAAATTGTAATAATATTTCTCATTTTTATAACAAATAAACAGCCTTGGTGAGCATATGAGAGTTCTTTCGAAAACATCTTACTGCCAGGTAGCAGAACAATGTACCATTTGTAAACAGAAACAAGTTTTCCTGTACACTCTCAATTGTTTCTCAGGGAATGTTTTGCAAGTACAAAAATATTTAGCAAATATTTTGGAGAATGCAAAAATTTTGCAATCAAACAAATGTTTTGCAAGCAAAAATGTTTTTTGGGGGAACAAAAAATTTGCAAGTAAACAAGCGTTTTTCAAACGAAAAAGTTTCTCGGGGATGGCAAAATTTTGCAAGCGAACAGATGTTTCTCAAAAATTTCGCAAACAAATGTTTTGCAAGTAAACAAGTGTTTTGAAAGCAAAAACAGTTTCTCTGGGAATACAAAAATTTTGCAAGCAAAAATGTTTTGCAAGCAAAAAAGGTTTCTTGCAAACAATAGTTTGCAAATAAAAACTGAAAAATTAAAATCTTTCTCAGGAAATGCAAACATTTTGCAAGTGAACACATGTTTAGCAGGCAAAAAGTTTCTCGGAAATGCAAACATTTTGCAAGCAAAAACTGTTTAGTGAGTCAACAGTTTTGGGGAATGCAAAAAAAAAATTGCAAGCAAATGTTTTGCAAGTAAAATGTTTTGCAAACAAACATTTTGCATGTTTTTCGGGGAATAAAGTTTCTTAGACAACGCAAAACTTTTGCAAGCAAACAAATGTTTTGCAAGCAAAAAAGTTTTGTGGGGAGTGCAAGTAAAAATTGTTTGACAAATTAAAATCTTTCTCAGGAAATGCAAACATTTTGTAAGCAAAAAATGTTTTGTGAGTGAACAGTTTTGGGGAATGCAAAAAAATTTTCCAAGCAAATGTTTGTGAGCAAAACATTTCTTGCAGAATGCAAAAATTTTGCAAGCAAAAAAGTTTTGTGGGGAGTGCAAAAATTTAGCAAGTGAACAATATTTTTGCAAGTAAAAATTGTTTGACTAATTAAAATCGTGCAAACATTTTGCACATGAACAAATGCAAAGTTTTTTTCTGCAAAACGCAGGCAAAAAGTTTATTGGGAATGCAAAAATTTTGCAAGCAAACAAATGCTTTGCGAGTAAACAGTTTCTCAAAAATTTTGAAAACAAATGTTTTGCAAGTAAACAAGTGTTTTTCTCAGGGAATGCCAAAATTTTGCAAGCAAAAACAATATTTTGCGAGTGAACAATATTTTGCGAGTAAAAATTGTTTGACAAATAAAAATCTTTATAAGGAAATGCAAACATTTTGCAGGCAAAAAAATGTTTTGTGAGAGAACAGTTTTGGGAAATGCAAAAAAAAATGCAAGCAAATGTTTTGCAAGTAAAATGTTTTGTGAGCAAACAGAATGTCTCGCAGAATGCAAAAAAATATCAACAAAATTTTGCAGAAAAAGCAATAATGTTGCAATTGAACAGTTTCTCAGGAAATGCAAGAAATTTGCAAACGGACACAAACATTACTGGTGGAACGCAAAAGTTTTGTAACATTGCTAAATGTGCTAAATATTACTCATCACCGACTGAGCATTAGCATTTTCATTAAATTGCTAAAGTCTTGGTTAGCAAATGAGCATATTAGAATGATTTCAAGGATCATGTGACACAGAAGACTAAAGAGTAATGATGCTGAAAATTCAGCTTTCATCACAGCAATCAATTACATTTCAACAGATATTCACATAGAACACAGCTATTTTATACTGTAATAATATTTCATATTTTTACATTTTTTACTGCATTTTTAAACAAATAAATGCTGCCTTGATGAGCATATAAGAGTTCTTACTGCCAGGTAGCAGAACAATGTACCTGTTGTAAACAGAAACAAGTTTTTTCTTGTATCCTCTCGATTACACTGTGAAACTCACGTGTACTGTAATGAAATGAACACATTTCCAGGAACTCTGCCACTTTAGCTGCTGCTGCACGCAGCTTAATAATCAAAAAAAAATTCCGATCGGAAATCTGGCAAGCGCGTGCTCCTGTCAGAGTCGGCCCAGCCTTCGGGCAAGTATGCTAATCAGCATTTATTTCATTTGACAAAGACAACACACAAATGCGGAGCTATTAAATATGCAGTGCTCTCTTTTGAGCGCCGTAGCCAGCGGCAGAGCTTTCTCAATTTGTCCTCATCCATAAAGAGCCTCGACTAATAGCATCAGCAGAGATGAAGAGCATTTCTCACAGCCCTCATCTGCCTCTCCGCTTTAGTGCTGCTGTCTCGCTCTTCATGAACATGCAAATGAAAGTCAAAGAGTGTGTGTGTCTGTATGAGAGAGAAGGTGTTCCGGGTTAACAGGTGTATATAGCAATAAATAGCACATTCTGGCAACCGCAAAGTAACAATCTGGCAACCATCAAGAATCTCCTAGTGTATCATGGTTTTTGCACAACTCGCAATCATGCAAAAATCTAGTTATTGAGACACTGGGTAGTTTATAACACACTGTTTACACACACACACACACACACACACACACACACACACATTTCCACTTCTCTGCCATCTCAGTATGATTGTGGGACTTTCACAGGAGACGACACAGGCTCATTCACACCATGCAGTGGATCAGCAGCAGGTGCTCATCATGTGTTTAAACATGCTCTCATTTCTGCCAAATCACTTCAACTGCTCTGTTGTCTGGAGGAACACAATGTGATTTAATGTGCTTTTCATTTCTACAAGACACCAGAGACTTTCATCATTATGGCAACAATGCTAATTCACTATTTTAAAAGCCTCCATGAACATCTACTGTGATGTAATAAAATATTAGCAATACATATGTTGCATAAAGTATTTTTTAAATGGCTATCAGTGGAGAAGGAGGCCATGAAACACATTATAAATGGACCTCAGGTGGCGTGTCTGGCACACTAAAGAGCCTCTTCCTGCTGTAAACATGTTATTTACTGATTACCAGAGTTCCTGTTCATCTACAGATTCTACTTCATGCAAACCATACAGAACATCCTAGTAAACGCATAGCAACACCCTGGCAATCACAGTAAGCATGTTATTTACTGATTTTATGTTTATCTGCAGAGCTGCAGGCAGGACACACGGATTCCACTTCATGCAGACCATGTACAACACCCTAGCAACCACATAGCAACACCCTGGCAACCAAACACAACATGCAAGAAACTGACCAGAACAGACAGAACACCCTAACAACCACATAGAATGCTCTAGCAACCACATAGCAACACCCTGGCAACCACTGTAAGCATGCTATTTACTGATTTCATGTTTACCTGCAGAGCTGCAGGCAAGACACACAAATTCTACTTCATGCAGACCATGTACAACACCCTGGCAACTAAACAGAACACCCTAGAAACTACATAACAACACCCTGGCAACCAAACAGAACATGCAAGCAACTGCATAGCAAAACCCTGGCAACCACCCAGAATACACTAGCATCTGCATAACAACACCCTAGCCACTGCACCAGACAGAACACCCTAGCAAACACACAGAATGCTCGAGCAACCACATAGCAACACCCTGGCAACCACTGTGAACATGTTATTTATTGATGAACCTAAGTTTATGTTCACCTACAGAGCTGCAGGCAGGACTCCACTTCATGTAGACCACCCCAGCAACTGCATAGCAACACCCTGGGAGCCAAACAGGACACCCTAGAAACAGACTTGCAACACCCTGGAAAACACCCACAATACTATAGTATCTGCATGGCATGACCCTAGCAACTGCAACACCCTGGCAACTAGACAGATCACCCTAACAACAACATATAACTCCCTAGCAACCACATATAATTCACCGGTGTCTGCATAGCAACAGCCTGTCAACTCCCTAGCAGCTAGACAGAACACCCTAGCAACCACATAGAACACACCAATGACAGTGGTTATTGCCACACAGCAACACCCTGGTAAGCACTGTAAACATGTTATTTACTAATACATAGCAACAACCTAGCAACTGCAATCCCTTGGAATATATTTTACGGATCCATAGAGACACTCTTGCAACTGTAACACTCTGGAAACTAGACATAACACACTAGCAACCACATAACAACACCCTGGCAATCACTGTAACAATCTTATTTTTTGATGCACCTATGACAGTGTTAGAACACACCAATGACAGTGGTTATTGCCACATAGCAACACCCTGGTTACCACTGTAAACACGTTATTTACTAATGCATAGCAAAAAACCTAGTAACTGCAACCGATAGTAACACCCAAGCAACTAAACAGAACACCCTAGCAACCACATAACAATACCCTGCAACCACTGTAAACATATTTTACTGATCCATAGAGACACTCTTGCAACTGTAACACACTGGAAACTAGACAGAACACCATAGCATCCACATAGCAACACCCTGACAACCACTGTAAACATGTTATTTACTAATGCATAGCAACAACCTAGCAACTGTAATCCCCTAGTAACACCTCTGGGAACTAGACAGAACACCATAGCAACACCCTGGCAACCACTGTAAGCAAGTTATTTACTAAAGAAACTAGAAAGAACACCCTAGCAACCACTGTAAACATGTTATTTACTAATACATAGCAACAACCTAGCAACTGCAATCCCCTGGTAACACCTTTCCAACTAGACAGAACACCCTAGCAACCACATAGCAACACCCTGGCAACAACTGTAAGCATGTTATTTACTAAAGCAACTAGAAAGAACACCCTAGCAACCACATAGCAACACCCTGGCAACCACTGTAAACATGTTATTTACTAATGCATAGCAACAACTCAGCATCTGCAATCCCCTGGTAACACCCTGGAAAGTAGACAGAACACCCTAGCAACACCCTGGCAACCACTGTAAACATGTTATTTACTAATGCGTAGCAACAACCTTGCAACTTGTGACAACACAACAAAATAGCAACTGCAACCCCTGGTAACACCCAAGCAACTAGACAGAACACCCTAGCAACTGCAAAGCAACACCCTGGCAACTAGGCAGAACATTACACAGAACACCCTAGCAACTATACAGTAACACCCTGGCAACCACAGTTTTTTTATTAATGCACCTGAGTTCATGTTCATCTGCAGATCTGCAGGCACACAGATCTCATTTCAATCTAAAGTGAAAACACATTAGGAGAATTCTCACGGATGCTATTCACAGACATGGTCTCCGGAAGTTCATAGCCTCTGGTGAGTGTGTGTGTGTGTGTGTGTGTGTGTGTGTGTGTGTGTGTTTGATGATCTGCTCACAGACGCTCTTTGGCAGTGTCTTTCAGTAAGTGTAAGATGCTGTCTGGCAGGCGGGCAGGTCTGGGCCGCGAGCCACCGAATGTTACAGTCACACACACAGGAAGAGGAAAACAGCGGGACATCGGGAAGTGTTGCGACCCAGAGGACGCAGAAGGGAATCAGACGAAACAAAACAAAGAGAAGGAGAAGGTTCCATTCATCAAAGGCACGATAATGGTCAACGTGCTCCTTCACACCGCGGGAGAAGCCATGAAACACCAGGAGTCTTCATGAACGTGAGAGATGTGCTGGCCCCGTCTGCGGCTCACACACAGAAAATATAATAAACTCAGCTCGTCTGTCATTAAACTGATCTACATCACTGCGCTCATGCAAATGGCTGAGCGTTACCATGACAACCAGGGTCAGGCAAAATACAGATTTTAAGAATGGGCTTCCTTTGTGAGTGTTTAAATGGAACTGACCACAACATGCAGGATGCCGAACTGGAATGAAAGGAAGAGGAATTAGAAAATTTGGGGTTGATACTTTTATGCTCACCAAGGCTGCATTTATTGGTTCAAAAATACAGTAAAAACTGTAAAAATGTGAAATATTTTTAGAATTAAAAATAGCTGTTTCCTATGTAAATATCTGTTACTATGTATTTTATTGCTGTGATCAAAGCTGAATTTTCAGCATCATTACCCCAGTCTTCAGTGTCACATGATCCTTCAGAAATCAACTTCATATGCTGACATATTCAGATTTGAATTCCAATTCTGTTCTTATTCAAATTCAGGAATATAAAAGTCATTCCCAGTGTAATTCTCAATGGCACCAACCTTGATAGCAACTGCATCTCTCACAGCATCTATCAAAACTGCTGCAGTCGCTAGACGGTCGCCAGAGAGGGTAAACCGTGATTTAATAAACGTCCGTGAGGTCATAAACCCCCCACACTGATCCTGACACTCCAAATCACATCCAGATTTTCCAATTCCACTCGCGTCAGACAAAAAAATGTGATTCATTCTCCTCTCATCCACTGACTCCCTCTGTAATATTGGATTTGGAGACCTTGAGAGATTAAAATCCATCTTTAAATTCACAATATTAGAAAAAGATGCCATCTTAAGCATTTCTAGGTGGGGGGTCAGCAGCGTGCCATGGCCTTTGACCTCAGAGAGACACGCTCTCACGGCTCATACTGTATTCGGCTCAATGGGCTGCAGATGTGAGCTTCCTGCATTTTCCATTTTCACCGTCTCTCAACATCAGTGCAGAAAGAAAAACAGCGTTTGTCTCAGATAAGAAATCCCTCCTGATGGACATCGTCTCCTGTCCAAGAGAGCTGACAGACAAAAAAATGATGAATTACATCCTCGGTTTGATTTCGCCTCATGCCTTGATTAACCTGCTCAAGTGGAAACAGTATAAAAACAGAAAACCTCATTGACCGCGGTGAAAGAACAGGCAATGGGATCTTATTCATCTCGCACACAGCTATTTGTCATTTTAATCCTCATTATACAACCACATTTCCAAAAAGCTGTAATACCGGTAAAAATCTGTCAAGAGATCACACTACAAATCTCTGAATAATGAAAATCACAGGCACGTTTGTAAAACAACACACTGCTGGTGAATGCTGACCCACATGTGACACAGCAAGTACTTTTATGGATGTAGAAATAAATAATAGGAGCTTTTGATGTTATATTTGGTTGCAGACTGTAATACACACACACCCTGACATTACTGACACTCTCAAACATAGAACAGCCTAGCAACCACATAGAATACTCTAACAACTTCATAGCAATATCCTGGCGACCACACAGAACACCCTAGCAATCACATACAGTAGCAACACCCTGGCAACCACATAGAATAGTCTAACAACTTCATAGCAACACCCTGGTGACCACACAGAACAATGTAGCCATCACATAACTCCCTGGCATCCATACAACACACCCTAGCAACCACATATAGTAGCACCACCCTGGCAACCACATAGAATAGTCTAGCAACTTCATAGCAACACCCTGGCAACCACACCCTAGCAATCACATAGTAACTCCCTGGCAACCATATAAAGTAGCAACACCCAGTCAACAATACAGAACACCCTAGCAATCACATAGAACACCCTATCAACTTCATAGCAACACCCTGGTGACCACGCAGAACATCCTAGCAATCACATAGCTACACCCTAGCAACCATGCAGAACACCCTAACAACTGCATAACAACACCCTGGCAACCACACATAACACCCTAGCAATCACACAGCAACTCTCTGGCAACCATACAGAACACCCTAACAACCACATATAGTAGCACCACCCTGGCAACCACATAGAATAGTCTAGCAACTTCATAGCAACACCCTGGCAACCACACCCTAGCAATCACATAGTAACTCCCTGGCAACCACATACATTAGCAACACCCAGTCAACAATACAGAACACCCTAGCAATCACATAGAACACCCTATCAACTTCATAGCAACACCCTGGTGACCACGCAGAACATCCTAGCAATCACATAGCTACACCCTAGCAACCATGCAGAACACCCTAACAACTGCATAACAACACCCTGGCAACCACACATAACACCCTAGCAATCACACAGCAACTCTCTGGCAACCATACAGAACACCCTAACAACCACATATAGTAGCACCACCCTGGCAACCACATAGAACACTCTAGCAACTTCATAGCAACACCCTGGCAACCACACCCTAGCAATCACATAGTAACTCCCTGGCAACCACATACATTAGCAACACCCAGTCAACCATACAGAACGCCCTAACAACCATATATAAAAGCAAAACCCTGGCAACCACATAGAATAGTCTATCAACTTCATAGCAACACCTTGGCGACCACACAGAACACCTTAGAAATCAAATAGCAACTGCATAGCAACACACTGTCATCCACACAGAACACCCTAGCAATGACATACAGTAGCAATAACCTGGCAACCACATAGAATACACTAGCAACTTCATAGCAACACCCTGGCAACTACACAGAGCACCCTAACAACCACATATAGAAGCAACACCCTGGCAACAACATAGAATACTCTAGCAACTTCATGTCAACACCCTGCCACCCACACAGAACACCCTAGCAATCATATACAGTAGCAACAACCTGGCAACCACATAGAATACACCAGCAGCTTCATAGCAACACCCTGGCAACTATACAGAACACCCTAACAACCACATACATTAGCAACACCCTGGCAACTGCATAGCAACATCCTGGTGACCACACAGAGCACCCTAGCAATCACATATATAGCAACCCACCAACACACACCGGCTGGTTTCATTACCATCTAGATCTACTATGTTTGCTTCTCAAGTAAATGTTGATTTAAGAGTTTTTAGATAATTTCAATGGAATACAAGAGACAAAGGAATTCATTTATTTATTTGCATTGTATAAATCAGTTAAGAGCACCACTAAAAGTCCTGCAGAGTGTTTCTCAGCTGCTGCTATTAGAGCGAGATGTGACAGTCTCGTGTGATAATGTCAGTCACTGAGAAATGGCCGCAATCAGAGCGAGCGATAACATTTCTACCGAACACCACCTTTACGACTGCTTCAGACACGCAGTGTCTCTTCAAACACTGATTCACAGAAATGTCACTGATAACCACCATCTGAAAGCATCAGCACTCAACCATAATGATCCTCTGTATTCTCAAGTGTCCATGTGAACACTCACTCAACAACAAGCCATGAAAATAGACATTCAACAGTCGCTGAACTCTGACCTAACACTCTAATAAATGAAAAATACACAGCAAACATAACTTTGACTTTTTATACCTTGCATTATTGCATGACATATATTTAGTAATCATTTCACTTGATTTGAATAATATAGAGTCAACAACTCATTTCATGACTGATGAACTTGACACTGTTATTAAACTGAATTTAATCAACACTGAGCTGAATTAAGCTGAATAATGACATTGCTTTATAGGTGAAAATCAATTTCAAAGTTATTGAATTTTGCAATATTAAGAGTTATTTTCCTGTTTATTACTATTAAGCTGCTTAGAAACTATCTGTGTTCTAAATAAACTATCTAAATAAACTGAATAAATAATAGTATACATTGTATATATGCTATTTACATAAATAATAAATATCAATAAACTTTACCAAGTTATTTTGCCTCTTTCCTCTTTTTTTCCCTCTCCTTAAAAAATAGTTTTTCGTTTTGTTTTTATTACTGTACTGCCTTAATTGTTTGATGCTTTCTACTGTTTAAGTAAAAAAATAAATAAATAAATAAAAAATAGTGAAACTGCTCCGAAATCCAGATCTGATCCCAAGCGACATACTCTGTTAACCCTTATATCATGTTCATATTCTAGGTATGATTGTTATGGTGTTGGTTCAGTGTAAGTCTCCAAAAATCACACTGTAAAAAAAAAAAAAAAAAGTGACAAAGACTTCAGACTTGACTCGGACTCCAGCGACATAGACTTCAGATTTGACTCAGACTCCAGGTTACAGACTTTAGACGTGACTCAGACTCCAGTGACAAAGACTTCAGACTTGACTCAGACTCCAGGTTAAAGACTTCAGACTTGACTCAGACTTCAGATTTGACTCAGACTCCAGGTTAAAGACTTTAGACGTGACTCAGACTCCAGCGACATAGTCTTCAGATTTGACTCAGACTCCAGGTTAAAGACTTTAGACGTGACTCAGACTCCAGTGACAAAGACTTCAGACTTGACTCGGACTCCAGTGACATAGACTTCAGATTTGACTCAGACTCCAGGTTAAAGACTTTAGACGTGACTCAGACTCCAGTGACAAAGACTTCAGACTTGACTCGGACTCCAGTGACATAGACTTCAGATTTGACTCAGACTCCAGGTTAAAGACTTTAGACGTGACTCAGACTCCAGTGACAAAGACTTCAGACTTGACTTAGACTCCAGGTTAAAGACTTTAGACGTGACTCGGACTCCAGTGACATAGACTTCAGACTTGACTTAGACTCCAGGTTAAAGACTTTAGACGTGACTCAGACTCCAGTGACAAAGACTTCAGACTTGACTCAGACTTCAGATTTGACTCAGACTCCAGGTTAAAGACTTTAGACGTGACTCAGACTCCAGAGACATAGACTTCAGATTTGACTCAGACTCCAGGTTAAAGACTTTAGACGTGACTCAGACTCCAGTGACATAGATTTCAGACTTGACTCGGACTCCAGTGACAAAGACTTCAGACTTGACTCGGATTCCAGGTTAAAGACTTTAGACTTGACTCAGACTCCAGTGACAAAGACTTCAGACTTGACTCAGACTTTAGCGAAAAAAAGACTTTAGACTTGACTCAGACTCCAGGTTAAAGACTTTAGACGTGACTCAGACTCCAGTGACAAAGACTTCAGACTTGACTCAGACTTCAGATTTGACTCAGACTCCAGGTTAAAGACTTTAGACGTGACTCAGACTCCAGTGACAAAGACTTCAGACTTGACTCAGACTTCAGATTTGACTCAGACTCCAGTGACATAGACTTCAGACTTGACTTAGACTCCAGTGACAAAGACTTCAGACTTGACTTAGACTCCAGGTTAAAGACTTTAGACGTGACTCAGACTCCAGTGACAAAGACTTCAGACTTGACTCAGACTTCAGATTTGACTCAGACTCCAGGTTAAAGACTTTAGACGTGACTCAGACTCCAGAGACATAGACTTCAGATTTGACTCAGACTCCAGGTTAAAGACTTTAGACGTGACTCAGACTCCAGTGACAAAGACTTCAGACTTGACTCAGACTCCAGGTTAAAGACTTCAGACTTGACTCAGACTCTAGCATCAAAGACTTCATACTTGACTCAGACTCCAATTTAAAGACTCCAGACTTGACTCAGACTCCAGCGACAAAGACTTCAGACTTGACTCAGACTCCAGCAACAAAAACTTCAGATTTGACTCAGACTCCAAGTTAAAGACTTCAGGCTTGACTCAGACTCCAGCAACAAAGACTTAAGATTTGACTCGGACTCCAGGTTAAAGACTTCAGACATGACTCAGACTCCAAGTTAAAGACAGGTGAGCATCTCTGCATGAATCCAACAGTTCCTTTAAAAGAAACACCTGCCTTTTTGTTGATATATTTTTAAACATGCTTTTTAAAAGACATAAGAGTTTTGGTAGCAACACTGAGAAAAATCCATCCATCTTCCACTTTTTAATATTGTGTAAATTACTAGCTTCAATCTTAAAAAAAGACTTTTTTGGAAGCAAATGGCACCCATTTGGTAAAATGGCATTTTTGCTTTTGTGCAGCTGCCTTTAAAATGGCTTTGGGTGGTTTTGTAGTTTGCTGTTAAGACTTCAGGTAGAGTTTGGTTTGTTCAAGCATGCAAAATGGGATATAAACATGACGGCATATTGTAGATGCTCATGATAAGGAGAAATATTCCGAAAGCAGAAACACCTGTTCATCCAGGTGTTTTTTGCATTTTCAACTTCTCACATATCAAGTTTTATGCGTTTAGGGCTGCAGGTTGTTTCATTTCAGCCGTAATAAAAGTTTATTTCCCTCACTGTATGTCAGTGACAAAGCCATTTGTACATAATTCCCAACTGCATGAAACCTATAAGAAAATGCAATATTTTCTCTCAGCGCGTGGAGGCTGTAAATTTCGAGATTCGCTTTCAAGGACGAAAGGCATATGAAATCCAGAGAGGGCAGAAATCAATGTGAATCAATATTCTTTGGAAAGAAAATGCGATTCGAGGGCTTCGCTGAAGGACACCTGTCGACAAGGTGAGATGAAAATACAGGCGAAGCTCATTAGTTTTCGCTCATAACTTGGCGCGCGACTCCTGCAGGACCTTCGTGTCGTCGGCGCGTCCCGAGGCCTCGTTACGCGGAGAGCCGTTATTATGTGCTTGACTAGCCGGTGCTGCTGAGGACGGGAAAATCATCCAGCATATCGCTCTTCTCACGAGTCCCATCATCCTCGCTCGCGGTCCAAAGCGAACATCTGTGAAATACGTTTGCCCTCTCTGACTGATTGTTCTGTCTCACTCCACGGATCCGTCTGTCTCGCGCCGGAGTCTTTATTCAGCCCCTGCCAGAGAGATCTTGGCAGCTTCTGTCTCTCTGGCGAACATCATAATTAATATACATCACGACAATCATGTTGAACATAATTCCAAACACAAAGTCAAAGCTGAAGCTCAAGTGTGAGGCGTCCCACTTTTAGCTGCCATATTTTACGACGCCGATAGAGTCGTCGCTATTATTAATATCCGTGTTAAGAAAGATGATTCTGCAATTAGGGACGGTTAAAGACGTCAGCTTTCTCTGGCAGGAATATTTAAGCAAATGTTCAATTAAAACCTCCTTTCCCAGTTCATCCGTCAAGCTTTCATTGCGACTGTAATGAAAACTGTCACACTCTGTTTTAATAGTGTTTTATATCATGCTGACGTCCCTATCGTTGCGCATTTCTTAATTATATTATTCATCTGATTGATTATGCTCATGTTCGCGGAACGTTTAATTGGTCACATCAGCTGATGGTGACCTTGACCTATAACTTCAGACTAAAAACACATACCTTGTGGTTAGCTGGTTAGATGTTGTAACTAAATCATCAGTTGACAGACATGTTGTAAGCTACATAGAAATACTTGAGTTTTTGAAATTTAAGGAACGTAATACAATGGTCATTTTATCATTTATATATAATATTATATAAGAATTTATATACATAATATAATATATGATTTAATAAATAATTATAAATATAATTTTCTATAATAATAATATATATAATTGAATACAGTTTAATACAACTAATATGTTCTTATTTTTCTAATTAATTAATTTAATTCACGTAATTGCCGTTTACAATATTTTTTTTGCCTTTTTTAATAGTGTGATTTTTGAAGAAATATAATAGTCATTTTATGCCAATTGTAAAATTATTTATAATAATTTATATATAATATTATATATTAATTTATATACTTAATAATTGTATTAAACATAATTTTATATTATAATATTATACATAATTTAATACAGTTTAATACATCTAATATGCTCCTATTTTTTATTTAATTAATTTAATTTACATAATTACAGATTTTTCCTTTTTATATAGTGTGATTTTTGGAGAACAAAATACAATAGTCATTTTATGGCCATTGTAAAATAATTTATTATAATAATATATAATTTATATAATAATTAAAATATAAAATTCTATAATAATTTATATACATAATTCATATAATATATAATTTAATATATAATATTAAATATAATTTTATATTATAATAATTATATTATTGAATACAGTTTAATACAGCTAATATGTTCTTGTTTTTATTTAATTAATTGAATTGATGTAATTACTGTTTTTTTTTTTTTTAATAGTGTGATTTTTGGAGAATCACGCTATAATGATAGTAATACAATGGTCAACCATGATTATGTCAAACTGCAAACATCATAGTTGCAATATAAAAAAAAAAAGTCCTTTCCACAATACATCAGAATTTTCAAACAAGAAGTGCTAAAACAAGAAAAAGTCTCAAAATATCACAAAAAAACTCATAGGTTAAAGGAGTAGTTCACTTTCAGAACAACAATTTATAGATAATTTACTCACCCCCTTGTCATCCAAGATGTTTGTCTTTTTTTCTTCAGTCGTCAAGAAATTATGTTTTTTGAGATGAACATTTCTTGAAATTTCTCCATATAATGGACTTAAATGGTGCCCCGATTTTTGAATCTTCAAAATGCCGTTTAAATGCAGTTTAAATGCAGCTTCAAATGGCTGTAAACGATCCCAGCCGACGAAGAAGGGTCTTGTCTACCGAAACGTTCGGTCATTTTCTTAGAAAAATATATTTTTATATGCCTTTTAAGCACTGAAACTTGTCTAGCACTAGGGCTTGAATTTTCAAACTTCCTGTTTGAAAATTCCAAACCTTTTACTAAACATTCCTTTTCTAGTAAAAGCTGTAAAGTCGATCTGTGATGTGCGATCTCATACTCACATATGTAGTAATACTCTCGTCCCGGTCGGAACTCAAAGCCCAGCGAGAAAGGCGTGAAGAGCTGGAACTTCTCGGAGAACTTGAGCGGGCCGTTGGGCGAATGCGGCCGGTTGCACTCCCAGCGCTTGAAGCCTTTGGCGGTGTGGTCACACGTGCTGTAGCCGTCGTAGTTCACCATGTAGAGGACGTAGCGCTCTGCCCTCTCCTCAGGCACTGAATCCTCATAGTGCGGGCAGTAGACGTCCAGGTAGTCGTTTATACAGACGTCGATGTGATAGTCTCCACGGTGAAACCTGCAGGACACACACAGAGAGAGAGAGAAAGATAGGTCAGAAAACAATCCTGTTTCAAAGAGAAATGTGTGATAGATTACATTTGCACATGGGAAAATGAAACTGAAACAGAGTCTTTGCTTTGAAATTAATGCTTTTCTAAATTAAAACGATCTTCCAGTGAATCTGAGATGATGCTCATAAAGACAGTGATATATGAGTGTCACTGATATACTAATTCATTTTTTGTTAATATTTTGAAATATACATTTTTAATCTTTCAGACCTGAGCTAATATGAATTACGATGAACAGTCGTATTTTTATTAACTAAGGTTAACAAGGATTAACAAATATTTTAACATATATTGTTGATTGTTAGTTACTAACATTAACTAATGGTAAAGTATTACTGTTTTAGTTAATTTAGTTAGTGGTTGTAGTACTCAGAGTTAATCTAAACAGAAACGAGAATTTTGCCTTGGAACTATCCGAAAAGTTTATATATATATAATATATACATTTTTTTATTTATTTTTTTTACTATTGTAGTACTTCAAGTTAAACTATATATAATTTTTTCTTTGTATTTTAGTTTTATAAATTATAAATTAATTATATATATATATAATTTTTTATTTTTGCTTTTAAAAGGTTTTATGATTTTTATAATTTATATTTTATAATTATATATACATATATTATTTTTTTGCTTTTAAATATGTAAAAATATATAAAAAAAATAATTTTTATATTAGTTATGAACCTGAAGAATCAATGGAATTTTAAAGTATACCATTTTAGTTTTTGTTTTAGTGATTGTAGTACTTCAAGTTAAACTATATATATATATATATATATATATATATATATATATATATATATATTTAAAGGCTTTATAAAAATAATTAGATTTTTTTAGGTTTTAGATATAATAATACCATTTTTTTCTCCTTTTTTAGTTTTAGTGATTGTAGTTAAACTCTCTATGTATATTTTTTCATTGTATTTTAATTTTAGAATATTTTTTGTTATAGTTTATTATATATATATATATATATATATATATATATATATATATATATATATATATATATATATATATATATTATTTATTTTTTTTTTGCTTTTTAAAGCTTTGTAAAAATACTTTACATTTTTATATTATTTACTAACATGAATTATTGGAACGCTATTTTCAAAAGTGTTACCATTTTAGTGTTTTTTTTGTAATTGTAGTACTTCAAGTTATTTCTATTAAGTATATATTGTGTAACATTATTATTAATAGCAGTAATTTTATTCTAAACATTATTGTTGTTTAGACGGATGTAAAAAAAAATGAAAAGTGGCGTATTTAGAGACTTTAGCTAATTTTGAATATTTAATATGTGCTGTAATTAAAATACAAACAGCTTGCATTGTAAGTGCATTACGGTAAATGTGCTTCGAGCTTGTTGAAATTATTATAGCTAAATCAGGTCATGCTCCACACAAATCTGAATCCAGGATGTTTGTGTCTGACTGTATTTCTTTTGAAAGACAGTGGTAGAATTGAAGTTAAAATAGACTGTGCAAAGTCTCACGATCGCCAAGAGGTTCCTGGAAAAGCAGAGGATTTATGTGTGGCCGGCGTGATATCAATAACAAATAAAAACAGATTAAAACCTCACTAGACTTTACAGGACATTCCTCATATGAATAATCTTCAGGATCCCAGGGTTTCAAAAGAAATACTGCAACTCTATTCTCTCTCATCCAGAGGAACGTAATATTCATTTTCAACAGTCTGTCTGTATTTCTGCAGTTGTTGGCGTGAGATCTTCAGAAGCAGCGTCTACTGAATATTTGTTTTGTAACCAATTAGAGCCGCCGTTCTTCATACAGAGCTGGAGATGAGAGAAAAAGCTTGTGATTTTCATTTGAGTCTATTGAAATATTGTTTATGAAAGTTCAAAAGACAGCAAGCTCCTTCAGTTTGCTCTGAAGTGTGTCTATGAAATGATATTTTATAAATAAGCTGATATTTCCAAACCTCGGTTTTTACAGTAAACCTCTGTTGCATTTACTTCCAAAAGCAAAACTATTTTAGTGTATTTATTTATTTTTTATTGGTTATGTGAATGTTAGATAAAGGGAATTTTCAATTTTAATTTTTATAATTTAGCAAAAATTTGCAAACATGGGGATATATAATTATATACAGTAATATATAATCTGTGTTAGTAAATACATTGCAATATATATATATATATATATATATATATATATATATATATATATATATATTTATTTATTTATAATTACTATATTAATTACTATATTATTACTATATACATACATACAATAAATAAGCATATTATTATTATTATTAGAGATTTTATAGCACTTAAAAAAATAACATTTTACAAACCTTCCCACTAAGTTAATAAAAGCATTAACCATCTAAAAGGAGTAGCAAGTAGTTTAAAAAACTATATTTAAACTATTTTTTTAATTAAAACAATACAATTAAAAATATTTTTACATTTTTATTATTATTTATACTGATGTGAAAAGTAGATTATTTAGATATTTTATAGCTTATTTTTGTATTGAAAATTTAATATGCACTCAAAAAAGAGCATTTTGCTAACATTCCAATTAAGTTAATAAAAGTATTATCCGTCTAAAATAAATCTAAAATGAAACCATCTAAAAGTAAAAAATATTTAAAAAAAATAATAATAATTAAAAATATACAAATATTTTTTTAAATATCTTTGATGACCAATCTATGTTTCACAATATTTTAAAATTATTTATTAGTATCAGCTCGTGTGCATTAAATAATTTAAATCGATGCAACTTTTGAAAATGGAACGTTCCATGAACAATACGTATGTAACATTTTTGTGCTAAGGTTGTGATAGTGTTACCAGATAACGTTGAATAAATGTTTTATTAATCTTATCAGAAGATGTCTGTTTATAACATTGAAAGAACCTTCTCAGAAAGTGAGCTTTTAGCTGCGTATCCATTGATCACTTTTCATGCTTCAGTAGCAATTTGTTGACATGTGGAATGTATTTATTAGGGATAAAGCTCTGCGGTTTGTTGTGTGGTGTTGATGAGCTGTGGCGTGTGTTAATTGTGGGCTGCTACGAGTCTGTCCTCGCTGTTTACACCTCCACAACATCTCCAACATCAGCGGGTGAGAGAGGAGGTGCTAATGAAGCGTGCCGTAATTGAGAAGAGGATTATTAAGTTTGTTAATTGAGTCGAGTGTGTGAGCGGACGCAGACGGTAATGCAGATTGAACGAGGAGATGTTTTCTCTGTGTTGTTGAATACATTTGGCTTGGATCAGACCAAGCGCTCTTCAGTTTAGGCCCGTTTGACCCTGTGATTTATTTGGGCTGCGAAAGGACAAGAGAGACGAGCGCCAGCAGCATCGTCATTCAATGCACGCTTTGATTTCAGATTTAAAGCAACGATGGAATCAGTTTTAACTTTGCTTCGGTGGAATTCAAGGATGGAGAATTTCAATTAAAAGTTTCCACAAGGCCATTTCTCTAACTGATTCTCAATTAAAACTTTGACCTGCCTGAAAAATGGCTGTTTAACCGCAGGAACGAGGTTGTTTAGTTTAGAAGATGAGGTTAAGAGTGTTTTCAGGTGATGCACGTACGCAAAACACGACAAACGTTGGTTTGGAGTCGGGGGTCATCCTCTTTAACGCTTACCGTTGCTCATTTTTACATGTTTTGAGAACCAAATAAGGGCATCTGTGAGACGATTGCAGATTCGCATGTTATCCGTAAACACATCAGGCATGCATTTGGACATGTTGGTTTGTTTTGTGATTAATGAGATCATTTCTTGTGTTGCACGTTGGAGTTGTTTCGACGCTTGGCAAACAAGTCAGAAGAGTTTTTGGAAGCAAATCAGCGCTAACTTCAGTAAAATGCATCTTATTTAGACTGAGTGTTGTTATTGTTAACTAAAACTAAAACTTAATTTAAAAAATCTAATATAACCGCTAGTATTATTAATAATTTTATATTTAATTAATAACAATAATTATATATACTGTATATATACAGTATGCATAATATAAAATTAATATATCTGCAAATAGTTACATATATATATATATATATATATATATAATTGTACGTTATGAAAAATGTTAAAATATATACACACTGTATATATAGATACTGTATAATAAATATACATCAATAAATACTATATTGCAATTACACTTATATGTATGCTAAAGTACAGGTATAAAATATTATTATTATTATTTATAATTTTTTATAATGTATTAATGTGTAAGTTTTTGCTTTTATTTTAAAAACAGTATGTATTTAATTTTTTATTTTACAATTGTTATAACAATAAACAATAACAATAACAATATATATATATGTGACCCTGGACCACAAAACCAGTCATAAGGTTAATTTTACAAAACTGAGATGTATACATCATATGAAAGCTCAACAAATAAGCTTTCTATTGATATATGGTTTGTTAGGATAGGACAATATTTGGTCGAGATATATCTATTTGAAAATCTGGAATCTGAGGGTGCAAAAAAATCAAAATACTGAGAAAATCAC
>NC_133375.1:42727161-42776143 GCF_049309525.1 Garra rufa
TAATTTTATTGCATTTTTGTTTTTGTTTTTGTTTTTCTCAGCAAAAAATATCATACATTTTTTACATACATTTGCCACTATCCTAGGTTTTGCCCATTTGTCAATACGAATTTTTTTAATAATTAAAAAATGTAATATGCTCCCTTATTCTTTTATATATTTTAATATGAACAAGTCAGAATAAGCATGTTGTTTGAATTTTGACATAAATATCGTGTTACACTGAATAAAAATGTAACATTATTTTAACCAAACATTTTATTGTCCAAAAACTAATTTAAAACTTCAAAAGTAGTTTTAGACACTTTACTTACATTATTAAAGTGCTTTCTATGGACATAAAATCACTTTTGTAATTTTTTTTTGATGTGGACATCTTAACATCTTTGACCCAGTATATATATGTATTAATAAAAATAAAAAAATTAATAAAAAAATAAAAATAAAAATAAATAATATATTACAATTACACTTATATATGTTACAGCACATGTGTAAATTATTAATATTATTATTTATAATTATAATTTAGATGATGCATTAATGTGTAATTGCTTTTATTTAGAAAACAGTGTGTATTTAAATGTTTATCCGGATGAATTATCCACCTCCATTGACTTCCACTGTAAATGCATTACTGTAAATGCAATTTTCCTTTGTTTTTACAAAGTGGAAATGATTTTCTGTGTTAATGGAGCGGATGTCACAGATGCCGGATCTTGTATTGATCCTGGAAAGTTTCTTTAAAACATTCATCCGGGTTTTTTTTTTTTACCCTGATTTTTTCTCTAAACAGCTCAAGCCTTGACCTCCGCTGAAAAAGCACAGTTCTGCCGCTCCTATAGGAAAAATCCTCCACGCTGGGGTCATACAAAAGGGAGTAATTAAAAACTGGGAATGGATGGCAGGCTAATTGTCAAATTATGATAATTACACGTCTTTGTTATGCTCCAGCTGTCTGGGAGAGAAGCTGAGGTCAAACGCAGCTCTGGCCGGCCCCTGTGCTCTATAATCAGAGAGGAGGATCGCCCAACTTTAGAACATTTATTACAAGCTGATTATAAACCCAGAGGAGTTCGCGACGCTTTCGGTCTCGACTCTGAACTGCTCGCGTTTGGGAGCGAGGTGGCCTTCCATACGGCCTCCTGATTGGTCTATTTCCATGACAATTACACAGCTCAGTGAAAGCGGCCGAGCGCTCGATGAAGAGCCGTCTGACGGCACAATGATTACGCTGCTCTGGCCGCCGACAGACGGAGAGAAAAACGATTCGTTGTGATAAGACCTGCAGGTGTGATTGCCCACCGCGCTTGACGGCTTTCTGAGAGAGAATACACACACACACACACACTTTTACTGAGCATCTGTCCCATAGACTTCCATTGTTTTTATATATACACTGCTTTTCAAAATATTTGGGATCAGTAAGGCTTGTAATGTTTTTTTTTTTTAGAGAAGTGTCTTATGCTCATCAAAACTGCATTCATTTATTAGCAGTGTTGGGGAAAGTTACTTCTAAAAGTAATGCATTGCAATTGAGTTACTCCCTAAAAAAGTACTAATTATGCTACTCAGTTACTTTTTATGGGAAGTAATGCGTTACGTTACTTTTGCATTATTGTTTAAATACGGACAGGGCTTGCTTGTTTGTTTTTAATATAAAAAGTTCTATTTCTGGCAAATGTAAAAGCCTTTTCACAGCAAAAGCCTCAGGCTTAGAGAAAAGTAAATGGACGTCTGTACAGTAGACCGCAGTAGAAAAAATGTCAACTCTTTAGCAATAAAAAAAGGAAAACATATGTTAGATTATCTTGAGTCATTTTTGCTTATTAGTATGGATGAATTGGATCATCGAAGGTCGGCAGCAAAGACATCGGTTAATAAAATGGGATTAAATGCATAAAGGATATTTGTCTTATTTAACATTTAATTATTGCAGGTTTGCGTTGAATTTCAATGTTTTTATTCATTTTGAAGAACACTGTATCTGTTTTTTTTTTTTTTTTAGTGAGTGAGATGAATTAATGCATGTTCACATTTAGTATAGAACTAAAGTAACA
This sequence comes from Garra rufa, assembly GCF_049309525.1. Classification (NCBI taxonomy): domain Eukaryota; kingdom Metazoa; phylum Chordata; class Actinopteri; order Cypriniformes; family Cyprinidae; genus Garra; species Garra rufa. The sequence continues at coordinate 42,729,222 of NC_133375.1, forward strand.
TCTTACTCATAATTTATCTCAACATGAGGACAGGAGAGCTTTTAATCAATAAATGGGGGAAAAAGTAACTGGCGTTACTTATTTGAAAAAGTGACTCAGATATTTTTTTGTCAATTAAAAAGTAATGCGTTACTTTACTAGTTACAGTACTTGGAAAAAGTAATATTTTTACGTAACTTGCGTTACTTGTAATGCATTACCTCTAACACTGGTTATTACAATAGAAAATGATGTTTTTTATTTAAATATATATTAATATATATATATATTTTTTTTTCATTCAGTCTTCAGTGTCACATGATTATTCAAAAATCATTTTAATATGCTTATTTATTTTTAGAATCATCATTTTTGGAACCTGTGATACTTTTTTCAGGGTTTGATGAATTAGAAGTTAAAAAGAACAGCAATTATTTTTAAATATAAATATTTTCTAACAATGTGAGTCTTTGCAATCACTTTACATCAATTTAACACATCCTTGCTGATGTTAACATAAAAGTAATAATTTATTTCAAAAAAAGAAAGATTGAAAACTAACTGACCCTAACCTTTTTAGGGCTGTGCAAAAATATCAATACATCTAACTATCGCGATATTTATTTATTTTTACTACATGCATACTGAAGCACACGTGACGCTCCTGCTAATTTTTGGCCTTTGCATCTCACATGAACAGATAAACTCAATCTCCAAAGCTGCTGTGAGTGTCACTTTTACCATTTCATTTGAGAAAGCATATCATACTATACACACAGAAACTTCACGGCAACCTGTCAAAATAAAAGTACGGTTTAACATGTAACAGAACAATATTAGTCTTGTATTACTTTTGTATCGTATAATGTAAGTGTTTATATATTCCTATTGAAATAATTGACATAAAACAATATATATGATAAAAAATAAATATTACAACAGGATTAACCACTTAATTGTAGAAAAAAACTACAATTATTATATAAACGTTTTAAACTGAATATAATTTTTCTTCCATGTATTGATTTTAACAGTAAACCTCTGTTTGTTTGCCAAAAATTAAAAGGGTTTATTTTACATTTGATTAAAAATAAATAAATGTTTATGCTTTCATTTGATTATCAGAAAAATTAAAACACATAAGAATTTCTAAAAAAAAAAAAAAAAAAAAGATTGTTGAGCCCTATTGTTCAAAATGCTAAAATAGAGAGTTTTGGACTTTTTTTTTTCACTGACATAAATGTTTTCTTTATTACACAAAGTAGGCTAAAGTGTTGGGAAAAAGTAATGTTGGCTACTCTGTTCAATCACACTGTGCAGATTTAATGAATTGGAATGGATGGAAAATAAATTGGAATTGGAATTTTAATTCGTCTGCCGACTTTATCAAGTTGTTAATGTGACATGCATACTAATACAAACTATTGCAATATATCACAATATTTATTGTATCGCAATATATCGTGATATATTGTATCGTGACCCATGTATCGTGATATGTATCGTATCGTGAGGCCCTTGCCAATACACAGCCCTAAACCTTTTAGTGTATTGTATATTAAATAAATGCTGTTCTTTTTAAAAATCCTAAAAAAGTATCACAGGTTTTAAAAAAAAATTAAGCAACACAACTTTTTTTAACATTGATAATAGAATATTAGAATGATTTCTGAATGATCATGTGACACTGAAGACTGGAATAATGATGCTGAAAAATTCAGCTTTGATTACAGAAATAAATTAGATCTTTAATGTATATTAAAATAAAAGAACGTTATTTTACATTGCAATAATATTTCACAATATTATATTTTTCTCTGTATTTTTAATTAAAAAAAAACAGCCTTGATAAACATTAGAAACTTATTTAAAAATGCATTAAAAATATTACTGATCCCAAACCTTTGAGGAATAGTGTATGCGTCAAAGTTGAAAAAGGGTTTGAGCATAAAATCAATGTGTAATACTGCTGTAAATAGCTGCTTTTTTTGTCCAAATAAATAAAATTAATAAATGAAAACGTTTTCTGTTTAATTTAATTGCATTTTTTGTTTTTGTTTTTCTGAGCAAAAAATAAATATCACACATTTTTCCCTAATTTACAGAACACACTCACTAAAATACCATTCAGTGTAACAATCTTGTCAGGCATATTTACAACAAAAGTCAATTTATGACATATTAAAAGACAAATTACTTTCACCCAAAATACTAATTAGTTGTAATTCTATATATATTTTTTTAAATTTGCCACTTTAAAAAAAAGATTTTTTTCTCATTTGTCAGTAATTTTTTTTAAAAAACACAATAAAACTTAATATGCTCCCTTATTCTTTTATATATTTTAATATGCACAAGTCAGAATAAGCATGTTGTTTGAATTTTTACTTAAATATTGTTACACTTAATGACAATGTAACAATATTGCAACCAAATTTTTGACATCTTACTCTCCAAAAACTTATTTGAAACCTTAAAAGTAGACACTTTACTCACTTTAATGTGCTTCCTATAGACACAAAATCACTTTTGTAAATTTCTTTTGATGTGGACATGTGTCTTTGACCCGTATATATATATATATATATATATATATAACCCTGTTTTGCATCATTCTGGAGACTGAATGCATGTCCAGGATGAGAATGTAACACATTCTGACATACTTCTGCACACTGTATGTTCAGTATGTCTGTATCCACAAATCTCAATACCTGTCTGCTGTTCTTAAACACAACATCATTCAACTTTACATCCACGGTGTGTGTTTCTCCTGTGTTTTACCTCACTGGAGCTGACAGCTCACTGTTCACTGTGCAAAGCTCACATAAACATGTCTAGCTCTACTGTATATACAGTGGTGCTGTCATCAGCATAAACAAAGTACAACAAATTATACTCATATGATGCATAAACAACTTGACCCTCGAACACTAGCAAATGTAAAATGTAAACATTTTAGACTAAGCAATATATATTTTGGGAAAAGAAATATGTGTTTATATGACAGTGCGACAGCACAAGAGTGTAAAAAACAATGGAAAAACTACATTCAAACTGCAAATTCAAATCTCACTTTGACAATTTAAAAGCTGAGCCCAAGCCTCTGTTACTAATTCGAAAAACGTCACAAGAGTTGCTTTATTAAAAGCTTATTGTATTACTGTTTTCAAAGCTCACTGTATAATGTGAGAGAGATTGACTGAGCAAGTGTGATTACCCACATTTGATACAGCATTCATTCTTCGTCTCAATCTTATATTCACAATAAAACATTAGTTTGAATGTATGCTGAGAAACTAAGCTTGTTGAAAGTAAAAATAACTTCCATTTACAACAATGTTTCAGTCTTTTTCATAATAAAAGTCTGTACTCCTGACTCACTCATAAAAACATGTCACCATCTAATGGTGGAACAATGTAACTAAACACACATTGTCGTATATTCTTGATAATCATGAAAATAACTAAATATTCTCTGTCTTTTTTGATCATACAGATAATAAGGTATTGTTTGAAACTGCAAAGGGTCTACTTTTATTTGCGTTTAGTTATAATTAAAACGAAACAATGTGCTTTTTTAAAATAAAGAAAATAAACAGGGTGCGCTCTCTGCCATCTAGGTCTCTGTCGCTTTTCTTCACAGACATGTAAATAAAACAACCAGAATCTCAGTGAATACTTGCCACACAGACATGAGAAATATATGTACAGAAAGCTAGTTACGAAGTTAGTCATGTCGAATACAAATATTATCTGATAGTAATCTGTATGAAACCAACATGTGGTCCAGTTTTTTCCTGTCTCAGCTCATTATATGTGACCCTGGAACACAAAACCAGTCTAAAGTAGCACAGGTATATTTAAAGCAATGGCCAAAAATAGATTGTATGGGTCATATTTTACCGTAAATATATCAAAACCTAATTTTTGATTAGTAATATGCATTGCTAAGACTTACTTCATCTGGACTTTAAAGGTGATTTTCTCAGTATTTTGCACCCAGGATTTATTTTGCACCCTCAGTTTTTAGATTTTCAAATAGTTGTATCTCGTCCAAAATTTGTCCTATCCTAACAAAACATACACCAATAGAAAGCGTATTTATTCAATTCCATAAAATCCAGGGTCACATAAAGTTGCTAAGAAATTCAGTCAAAAGTACAAAGGCAGCGCTCTGTTATACAGTTATATAAGTTATATAAGTTTGCCCTCAGCCAGAACAGTTTGCTCTGGAACAAATAAAACTTATTAAGACCAAAGACTGCCTGTTAGATTTATCCAAAACTAATTATATCTATTACCATTTCCTCTCCAGGTTCATGTGCACTGAATGGCCACTGACGCCCTGGAGCTCACGTGTCCAAAAACTTTATTTTTATTTAAAAGCTGCATATTTTAAGTCTAAACAAGTACATTCTCACCTAAAAACTACATTATGTGACACAAAAACAGTATTATTTATAAAATTATTGTGGATTTGGCCGTCTGCCATGAAACTCTCTGTGAGAAATATACATAATAAAGTATTTGACTCTGGACCCCAAAACCAGTCATAATGATTTTTTTTTTTTATTAATATTTACACATCATCTGAATAAACAAGCTTTCCGTTAATGTATGGTTTGTTAGGATAGGGCAGTATTTGGATGAGAAACAACTATGTGAAAGTCTGGATTGGAGGGTGCAAAAAAATCTAAATATTGAGAAAATCACCTTTAAAGTTGTCCAAATTAAGTTTTTAGCAATGCATATTACTAATCAAATATTACGTTTTGATATGCACTAACAGTCAAAAGTTTGGGCACACTTGACTTAACATTTTTCATGAACTAATAACTCAAAAAGTAGTTTTTTAGTCAAATGTGAATTATTAAAAAAAAAAAAAAAAAAAAAAAAACAATACAATATATTTATTTTATTTTATTTTCCAAATACAAAATGATTCTCAGTTTGTTTTTATGAAAAACTGAAGAATGTTTTCCCATGGAAAAAAAAAATCAATTTAGTTTCAAATAGAATCATTCTTTGGCACACTTTGTAAAAAAAAAAAAAAAAAAAAAAAAAAAAATTAAATTAAATTAAGTAAAAAATAAATAAATAAATAAATGAATAAAATAAAATTGTATAGTTTTTTTTAAATAATTAATATTTGACTAAAAAACTACTTTTTGAGTTCTGAGATCATAAAAATCATTAAGTGTGTCCAAACATTTGACTGGTAGTGTATTTATGGTAGAACATTTACAAAATATCTTAATCAAACATAATCTTTACTTAATATCCTAAGGATTTTTTGGCATAAAAGAAAAATATATAATTTTTACCCACACAATGTATTGTTGGTTATTGCTACAAACATACCTACTTAATACTAGATTTGTGGTCCAGGGTCACAAATTAAATTTGCATTTACATAACATCTGTGTATAAAAACGTATGCCAATCATCTAATTGTCAAATAACACAAATATAACCATGAACACACAAGCCACTGTGATTATGATCAGAAATTAAGTTTCTCATTTTTTTATTGAATCATCATCAATCCCCTACACTACGTTCTCAGCCCGTTCCCAGACGACCACTAGCGACCAGGAATTCGGAAGTCCACCGCAAGCCCTTTTTCCCGTGTTAAAGCGGCAGGATGCGTGACAGCAGACGTCAGCAGTCTGTCTTTCTATCAGATCTCCACCTGCTCCTGTTCCAGCAGCCCTGCCGAATACGAGCAACAGCTGCCTTCAATAAATCCTGAAGCGCAGGTAATATCTGTAACTGTAGAGGCCTGATCGTAAGTCGTTCTGCAGTCGAGCGGGACGCTATTTAGGAGGTTAGGCATGTGGCGCTCACCCAGAGCGTGTATAGAGTTCTCTTACGAGCCGAGATGGAAACAGCAGCCGTATTTCCATCATTGCGAGAATGCGAAGGGAAATTGCGCTGATGGTTTGATGGGCTGCTGGTTGGACCATCTCACCTGCTTCTGGCTAAAAACACCAGTCAACACATGCTGGACACATGTTCGACTTCCTCTGTCTGGTTCTGTAAACATCCTCGCCAAAACCCGCAAGGAGATTCTGGTTTAGAAACACACACATGAATGAATCTCAAGTGCCTGAGATTCCACAGGAAACAGGAGAGGAGAAAATCTAACAGAAAATGGGCACCAATCCTAAAGTCAAGGGATATATACATACTGGATAGTGTGCAAAATCAGCTGATCATATGTGAGCCTGGACCACAAAACCTTAAGTCTTAAAGTAGCGATAGTCAAAAATACATTGTATGGGTAAACACATACGTAAAGATTATTTTGATTATTATTTAGAATTTTGATGAGATTTTATGATACTGTGCAATATTTATACAACTTTAATTAGCCATTTGTTCCATTAGAATTAATATATTTTTTGCATTTAATTATTTATTTGTGACCCTGAACCATAAAAACAGTCATAAGCTGTTTTTTATATATAGGGGTATATTTGTAGCAATAGTCAAAAGTACATTCTATGGGTCAAAATTATCTTCTTTTATGCCAAAAATCATTAGGATATTAAGTAAAGATCACGATCACAAGATATTTTATACATTTCCTACTGTAAACATAAAACTTAATTTTTGATTAGTAATATGCATTGCTAAGAACTTAATTTGGACAACTTTAAAGTTGATTTTATCCATATTTAGATTTTTTTTTGCACCCTCCGATTCCAGAATTTCAAATAGTTGTATTTGTAAAAAAAAAAAAAAAAAAAAAAAAAAAATATATATATATATATATATATTCTAATTAATTCAGATGAATTTAAGATTTAAGATTAATTAATATATATACACAATAAAAACAAATTTCAATCAGATTTAATTTTTCTGGATTATAAGTAATGTTTATTTATTTATGCTCTTAAGAATACAGTTATTAGCAATAGTTATTGTTTATTATAAAAAATATTTACGTCAAATAATTGTTAAATAATATATACAGTGTGTGTGTGTATGAATATATATATATATATATATATATATAAATAATAGTAATATGTTGTATTATGTTGTATGTGTAAAACTGTGGTGTGTGTGTAATATATTATTTTACATTATAATAATTGTATAATTTTCTATAAATATTATATATATATATATATATATATATATATATATATATATATATATATATAATAGATTTATAAATGAATGTTGCTTTATATATCATTTAAAAATATATATACTTTTATTTGTATAGCTATAACTACAACAAGACAATGTGCTTTTGTAAAATAAAGAAAATAAACAGGGTGCGCTCTCTGCCGTCTCGGTCTCTGTCACTTCTCTTCACAGACACATAAATGAAACAAACTGAATCTCAGCGAATACTTGCCACACAGACATGAGAAATATATGTATAGAAAGCTAGTTACAAAGTTAGTCACACTGAAAAAAATATTCTCTGATAAAGTAATCTGTATAAAACCAACACGAGGTCCAGTTTTTCCTGTCTCAGCTCATTATATGTGACCTGGACCACAAAACCAGTCTTAAGTAGCATGGGTATATTTGTAGCAATAGCCAAAAATACATTGTATAGGCCGAAATTATTGATTTTTCTTGTATGCCAAAAATCATTAGATATTAAGTAAAGATTATGTTCCATTAAGATATTTTACCGTAAATATATCAAAACTTCTTTTTTGCTTAGTAATATGCATTGCTAAGACTTACTTCATTTGGAAAACTTTAAAGGCGATTTTTTCAGTATTTAGATTTTTTTGCGCCATCAGTTTTTAGATTTTTAAATAGTTGTATCTCAGCCAAATATTGTCCTAATGAACGTATGCAATGTGACTGCATCTGAAGACTCATTTTCTGTTGATTTCGGGTGGTCATGAGCACTCGAGGAACACGAGGGTCGATCATACAGGAACAGCCTCTCTTCATCCGTCATTACTTGAGTTTGTTAACGAGGCTAATGCACAGACAAACCCATGCATCAGATTTCATAAGCAGCGCACATGTTGACGGGAATCGCCGCCACAAGCAAACATCTGCAATTATGAATGGGCAGTAACGACGTTAGGCGGCGAGCGGAGGCGGGTCTGGTTTGAACGGGCCGCTGGCGCTCCTCTGATGTGTAATTTCAGCGAGGTCAGAGCGAGTTCAGCTCCCCGAGGCGCTGCACATTTACTGACGATTAAATCAACAAGTCATCGCTCATGAAAACGCCGCTCACCTCCGGCTCACTTCCTAAAGAAGACAAACGGATGACGCCAGAGTAAACCGCGCTCCGTCTTTATTAATATGTTTATCAAATATCCTCATTATCCTTCCCGCAGGCGGACGCTCAAACGAGAACTGTGTGGAAAGTCAAGTTGAAATCAAACATCGGGGTTTGGTACATTTGTTTCTGGCTTGAGGATTTACATAATGTCATGTAAATTGAGGCTGCTTGAGTTTATTTTAGTCAGTAAAAATGAATATTTTCTTTTACAGATCGCTTGAAGCTATGGATCAACTCGCATGTCACCTGACAAACACGTTCAGAGAAATAAAAAACAATCTGGACCTGATGCCTTCAGATGCTTCTGGGAAGATCCCTTTTTATGAGTTTATGATTTTGGTTAAAAAAAAATGTACATGTTGCAAAATGTCCTTTCATATTCTAATGAAGTGCATTAATTTTGAGAATAAAGCACTTTATGTGTGTATAATTTATGTTTTGTATTTGTAGTTTCGGCTAGAGAGGATTATGGGAAATGTAGTTTTGTCACACAAGCATCATAAAGCAGCTCATAAGTAATGTTTTCCTTTGTTAAATGAACTTACACCACAACTAAAACTACATATAAACAACATTTTTTTATTATTATTTTTAAAAATACATTTTATATATTTACTTCTATTATTTTTATTAAAACAAAGCTAAAATATTAAATAAATAAAATATTTATTATTCATTTTAATTAATTAATAAAAAATAAATAAAACGCTTAAACTTATAGTGAATAATTATTAAAGTACAAAAATTTTATATCACATTTACAGTAATAAATAATAATATTGTAATGTTATAATATTTTAATATTAATAAATAATATAATAAAAAAATACCAATTCTCAACACTAGTTTACCTGTTAAAAATCATTTTTATTAACTGAAATAAACCTGAAATACAATAAAAGATAATACTAGATAACAAATACTTTTTATAATAAATAACATTTATTGTAATATTTACACACACATATATATATATATATATATATATATATATATATATAACATTATTATTTATATACTATTTATAGTAATAAATGTAAATAATATGTACAAATAAAATAAAATAAATATAAAATAAAATACATAAAATCACTTTCATTAATTGAAAGACTTCGTAAATGAAAATGAAAATAATTTGAATTTTAATAATTTTTTGTTATATATAATATAATAAGAATAATATTTAAATAGTATTTTATAGCAATAAATGTAAATAGTATGATGTAAATAATAATGTAAATGCAAATAATAATAATAATAATAATAATAATAATCTGCATGTAGATAAAAAAATGTTTATGTTGAAAGCATGAGTCATGTTTTCTCTTGATATTATTAACAAAAACTTAAACCTGGTTTTTTTTTTTTTTAAATATATATAAAATAAAGCTAAAACAAAGTATGAACTTTAAACAAAATATGTAAAAAACATAAATAATTTGAAATGTTGACAACTGACTGAAACAAGTTCAAGTACTAAAACTACTAAAAATAATCTAAAATAAATTAAAGCAAAATAGAAATAATCAATACAATGACAAAAGCAAAAATGACTAAACCTGAAAATATAAAAATTAAAGCTCATTTAAAATATTAATAAATACTACTAAATATATAAAACTATATATATAAAACTATATAAATAATACTAAAGTAACACTGCTTTCAAGATTAAAACAGACAGTCATTATGTTTGACATTCATACTGTGAATATGCGACATACACCAAATAACATATAAAATACCTCTAAAGACTGAGCTGGAATTTGTTTGCTCAGCTGGGAAGCACAGAACAAAACATCCAGCATATGTGAATGATTTTATTGAACAGAGCCGTGTCAATGCGTCAAAGTCTCGTGAGTAAACCCAACACATGTCGGGATATTTGTGTATTTGTTCTTGTATTTTCATCTAATTCAAGCTGATTCCTGCTCCCAATGTGATCAGAGAATCAAGGCATCTCTTCATCACACACTTCTCTATCATTGCACACACACACACACACACACACACACACACACACACACACACACACACACACACACACACACACACACACACACACACACACACACACAAAGCAATCACAGTTTCCAAGGACTCTTGGTGGATAATTACTTTGCCTATACTGCATCTTCTGAGCAAAGGTAAATTAAGACTGTCAGCTAAAAAAAGAGAAGAAACACAATCCAGTTTACAAATGGATGTCACGCTGTCCTCTCTCTCTATTTCTCTCTTTATGAGACTGTGATTTATACTCTATGAGTGTGATTTTGCACTGTAAACGGCTGATTTTACTTTCTCTCACTGTTAGAGGCTTGTTGATTATGAAGGCAAATGAAAAACACTGATTTATTCATATAGACATCAATTGTTTTTGTCTGTAATTTCCAGGCAAATGCTAATTATATGGAAATTATCTGAAGGGTCGAAGCAATGATCTTGACATTGACCAACTGAGACTGTTAAAATTTATTTTCATTAATTAAAATTGACCTGAAATAAACTGAAAGATAATATTAGATGAAAGACTTTTTTTTTTTTATAATTAATAATATTTATTATAATATTTAATATAAGGAATAGTATTTATTTATTATTTATAGTAATAAATGTAAATATTAATATATAAATAATAATAATATAAATTAAACAAAATAAAAATATGTTAAAAATCACTTTCAATAAAGCTGAAATAAAATAAAGATAAATATTAGATAAAGACTTAAATTAAAATAATATTTTGTGTAATAAATAAAATATTTATTGTGATATTTGATATAGTAGGAATAATATTACAAAAATTACAATTATTAAAATGACTTTCATTAATTGAAATGAAGCTGAAATAAAACAAAACATTAAAATAAACTATATTTTTTATAATAAATTAAAATATTTATTTTAATATTTAATATAAGTAAGTTAAAGTACTAAAAGTATCAAAATACAAACAGTTTATATTTTTTTTTTATAAAAAATTTTATTCATTTGTATGTAATATTTAATATAATGAATGAGGAATATTATTTATATACTATTTATGGTAATAAATGTAAATGTCAATAATAATATGTTTAAGTTAAAGTACTAAAATTACCAAAATAAAAACCGTTAAACATCACTAATTTGAAATAAATTGAAATAAAGCTAAAAAAAGAATAAAAAATATTAATTGAAATAAATCTAAAAATAAAAAAGACAAATATTACATAAGACTTAAATGAAAATAATATTTTGTGTAATAACTAAAATATTTATTGTGATATTTAATAAAATAGGAATATTATAAATATATAGGAATATATTTATAGTAATAAATGTAAATAATATGATTCAATAATAATAAAAATAATAACAATAAAACATTTAAGTTGAAGTACCACATTTACTAAAATGGCAACTATTAAAAATTACTTTCATTTGAAATAAAGCTGAAATAAAACAAAATATAATATTAGATGAAAGATGTCAAATTAAATAAAAAGAATGTTTTTATAATAAATTAAAATATGTATTGTAATATTTAATATATTAGGATAAATATTTATATAACATGTATGGTAAAAATCTAAATAATAATATGCAAATATTAATAACATAAATAATTGCATTACTAACATTATCAAAATGAAAACTAACAAAAAAAAAAAAAATTCATTAACTGAAATAAAGCCAAAATATAAACATAATAGAAATATATATATGAAATCATGAAAATATAATATTTCATAATAATGCAATTACATATAATATGCATACGATTAAGTTCTAAAATTACTACAAATAAAACAATAAATAATTAAAGCTAAACATATGCAGCTTTAAACACACAAACCCATAAAAACATTACTAAAACTTAAAAAAAAAATACTGAAAATATTAAAAAGACCATTCAATATACTAAGAAAAACTATATTTTTTATAATAAATTAAAACATGTATTGTAATATTTAATATATTAGGATAAATATTTATATAACATTTATGGTAAAAATGTAAATAATAATATGCAAATATTAATAACGTAAATAATTACATTACTAACATTATCAAAATGAAAACTAATAAAAACAAAAACATTCATTAACTGAAATAAAGCCAAAATAAAAAATATAAACATTATATATATATATATATATATATATATATATATATATATATATATATATATATATATATATAACTGGAAATATAATATTTCATAATAATAATGCAATTACAAATAATATGCATATGATTACGTTCTAAAATTACTACAAATAAAAAATAAATAATTAAAGCTAAATATATAAAGCTTTAAAGACACAAACCCATAAAAACATTACTAAAACTTAAAAAAAAAAAAAATGAAAATATTAAAAAGACCATTCAATATACTAAGAAAAACTATATTTTTTATAATAAATTAAAATATGTATTGTAATATTTAATATATTAGGATAAATATTTATATAACATTTATGGTAAAAATGTAAATAATAATATGCAAATATTAATAACGTAAATAATTACATTACTATTATCAAAATGAAAACTAATAAAAACAAAAACATTCATTAACTGAAATAAAGCCAAAATATAAAAATATAAACATAATAGAACTATATATGAAAATATAATATTTCATAATAATAATGCATATTATTTTTAATTGCATTATTTATAATATTTCATAATAATAATGCAATTAAAAATAATATGCATACAATTAAGTTAAATTACTAAAAATAAAAAATATAATATTTCATAATAATAATGCAATTAAACATAATATATATAAAATAATGAAAATATAAAATATAATATTTCATAATAATAATGCAATTAAAAATAATATGAATACAAATAAGTTAAATTACTAAAAATAAAAAATATATAATTAAAGCTAAACATACAAAGCTTTAACCACACAAACCCATAAAAACATTACTAAAACTAAAAGTTTTCAGTAAAAAAAAGTACTGAAAATATTAAAAAGACCATTCAATATACTAAGAAATACTGTAATAGTATAGAAATATAGCTAAAATACTGACATTGACCTGCTAATTCACTCCAATGGGTTACCATGTCAAGGTGACAGTGTGTTCTGATATCAACACTTTCATCAAAAACAGTTACAGGCCTCAAAACTGCAACAAAAAGTGTCTATCATTTCCCATGGGAGAAAGAAACTTTGCGTTCCTGTGGAGTGTTTGTGCTTCAGGAGTCTTTCTGTGGTCTGCCGGACTCAAGCTGTTCATCTGGAGCGTGATGAGGCTCTCGCTCCACGCCGCTGGACCGCGGCCATATGCGCCTCTAATGAGGCTTCGGGCTTCGGGTTTGAGGCCAAAATGCCTGCGGATGATCTGGATGATTTGTGTACTAGATGCCGTCAAATGTCTCTGCGAGAGCACAAACACAAAACTCCATCGGAGAAAACACAAACCAGCACGGAATGACGCGACGAGATGCGCAACGCAATACGTGTAACGCGATCGCCTCGTATTTATGGACTCCTGCACTTACAGTAATCATATCTCTCAAAGATCACATAGCGCCCAAGATAGCAACATTTGAGTGCTTATTACGGCTGATTACTCACAAAGCCCTCTAATCAGGCCTGATATTAGCACTGCTTTTCAACTGAATGGCTCACACAACTCTAAAAGCAGATGGACTCTCACTTATTGTGGTTCGTGAGTTAGTTCATCTAATACTAGTCGCTGTGACGCCCACTAACCGCCCACAGTCTGTTCGCACACTCCTCATACAGATCTCACAACGACGACTAACTTGGAAACTGCAATCTGACTCTGGAAAACAGCAAACGGACTGGCTGGATTTACTCTGGAAAACAGCATTTTGTTTACAACTATTCTTGAGAAACTTGTTGATATACTTAACAAGGTTTGCATGTTTATTTGCCAACGGTCATGTCTCAAAATCATCAGTTTCCTATGTAATAATGTGTCATAATCACTCACAAGAAATAAATAAATATAATGGAGGGTGAAATATTAATAGTAATACATCTAAATAATATTATGTAAAAAAAAAAAGTAATAATAATAATAATAATAATAGAAGTTGATGTACTAAAATTATCAAAAATATGAAACTATATTTAAAAAAAAATCATTTATAATATATTTTCAAAATGATGCCAAAATATACTGGTAAAACATTAAATAAAATAAACATATTTTAGTAAATTATATATATATATACACACACACACACACACACACACACAATAGTAATAAATGTAAATAATAATAATAATAATAATAATAATAACAATAATAATAATAAAAGTTGAAGTACTAAAATTACAAAAAAAAAGATACTACATAAAAAACATTTTAAGAAGACTAAAAAAGTAAAGAATATATTTTATAATAAATAAAAATATTTATTTATATATTAGCAATAATATTTATATAACATTTATGGTAAGAAATGTAAAGAATAACAAATGTAGTTAAAGGAAATTAAAACTAATAAAAATCATATTCATTAACTAAAAAATGTTTATTTAATTTAATGTTTTACCAGTATATTTTTGAAAATATATTTTGGAGAAAAAAAAAAAAAAAAAAAAAAAAAAAAAAAAATATATATATATATATATATATATATATATAAATTCTTAAATTCAAAAAGTTAATGTCATAAAATGTCCAAAGGATATTCAGTTTTGTGTGAAATTACCCAAATAAAATCATATTATTGAAAAAAAAAAAAAACATATTCCAGTTTATAAAAATCATATAAGTATATGAAAAGTAAAAAGTATTTAAAGGCTGCATTTATTTTGATCAAAAATACAGTAAAAACAGTAATGTTATTAGATTTAAAACATCTGTTGACATTTCAATATAATATTTTTATTTATTTCTATATTTTACAATTAATTTAGCAAAGTTCATGTCATAAAATCATCAATTTCTTACTAAATAATGTCATATTGCACCCATAATATATGTATACACACACACACACACACACACACACACACACACACACACACACACACACACACACACATATACATATATATATATAATGAAAACATATGGAGGGCAAAATACATTTTTACATGCTTTTATATTTTTTATACAAAATATATTTTCAAAACCACTTGAAATAGGCAAAATACACTAGTAAAAACATATTTAAATAAATAAATGCATTTTTGCTATCTATATATGTATTTTGACTTTTTTCTTTTTACATTTTGAAATATATAGTTCAAAATAAATCTGAACGTATAATTGTAATTTAAAATAACTAGTTTCTATTTGAATATATTTTAAAATGTCATAATGTCATGATTTCACGTCACAAAATCACCAAAAGATATTAAGTTTTGTGTGAGATTACACAAACAAAAGTATTAATCAATCAATCAATAAAAACTTCAAGATTTTAAAAATGTTTTTAAAAGTATTTAAAGGCTGCATTTATTTGATTAAAAATACAGTGTAAAAACTGTAATATTATAAAGTATTATTAGATTTACAAAAATTAAAAATGTATTCATATATTTTAAAATTAATTTAAAATTAAAACATTTCCATTTCATAAAATCATCATTTGCTTATAAAATAATGTATTGTTGTACCCATATATAATAAATATGAATAATAATATAATACATATTAAAATTCTAAAATATATTTTAAAAATAGCCAAAAACATACTGGTATAAAAAAAAATATTGACTTAAAGTTCAGGTTATAAAATCTACAAAACATATTTACCGTTTTGCACGAGAGCAACTAGAAAACTCAGTCCATCAGAGACAATGAACTGTACGAGACTAATCTAATTCTGGATGTGTCTCTTTCAAGCAGGTTTGATCTCGGCACGCATAACAATTCAAATCAATAGCAGTCTGACACAATTAAGATAAGTGAACATCCACAGGTGAGCTGATAGAGAAAACACGCTCTTCACCAACTCAAGGACAAGACCACCTTTCACACGAGACAAAAACAACTCAACCAAGAGATTTACAGCCAAAAAAGCCTGTTTTCTCAGGACTGTCACAGCCAAAATATCCAGAGCTGTGATTTACTGCCCTGAAGAGCAGCTTCACAGCTGAACCGCCTCAGAAGCTCTGTGACAGAGAGCAGCTGGACGAATAAATCCAGTCTTGTCAATTAGGATTTGACACCTGGGGCAGGTCTGTGAACTATGACCCCGCCGGCCCGTTGCACACTCATTCAGGAGCAGCTAAATGAAGAATCAACTCCGAGCGGGAGGTCAGACCCCCGTGGAGAAGCTGCAAGGTCATGGAGAGTCAACTGAATAATGTGATCCGAGACTAAACGTGCGCCGACGATCAAACGGCTGCAAGGGTCTTTCCTGCTCATTAAAGCTGAATTTAATTGATCAAACATATAGGAAAAATTTTGAAATATTTTTAGAATTTAAAATAACTGTTTCTATGTGAATATCTCTTCAAATGTAATTTATTCCTGTGATCAAAGCTGAATTTTCAGCATCATTACTAAAAAAACTGAAATATTTTTAGAATTTAAAATAACTGTTTCTATGTGAATATCTGTTCAAATGTAATTTATTCCTGTGATCAAAGCTACATTTTCAGCATCATTACAAACATTTTTTTAAATATTTTTAGAATTTAAAATAACTGTTTCTGTGTGAATATGTTGAAATGTAATTTATTCCTGTGATCAAACCTGAATTTTCAGCATTATTACTAAAAAATGTTGAAATATTTTTAGAATTTAAAATAACTGTTTCTATGTGAATATCTGTTCAAATGCAATTTATTCCTGTGATCAAAGCTGAATTTTCAGTATCATTACAAACAATTTTTGAAATATTTTTAGAATTTAAAATAACTGTTTCTGTGTGAATATGTTAAAATGTAATTTATTCCTGTGATCAAAGCTGAATTCTCAGCATCATTACTAAAAAAATTGAAATATTTTTAGAATTTAAAATAACTGTTTCTATGTGAATATCTGTTCAAATGCAATTTATTCCTGTGATCAAAGCTGAATTTTCAGTATCATTACTAAAAAAATTGAAATATTTTTAGAATTTAAAATAACTGTTTCTATGTGAATATCTGTTCAAATGCAATTTATTCCTGTGATCAAAGCTGAATTCTCAGCATCATTACTAAAAAAATTGAAATATTTTTAGAATTTAAAATAACTGTTTCTATGTGAATATCTGTTCAAATGCAATTTATTCCTGTGATCAAAGCTGAATTTTCAGTATCATTACAAACAATTTTTGAAATATTTTTAGAATTTAAAATAACTGTTTCTGTGTGAATATGTTAAAATGTAATTTATTCCTGTGATCAAAGCTGAATTCTCAGCATCATTACTAAAAAAATTGAAATATTTTTAGAATTTAAAATAACTGTTTCTATGTGAATATCTGTTCAAATGCAATTTATTCCTGTGATCAAAGCTGAATTTTCAGTATCACTACTAAAATTTTTTAAATATTTTTAGAATTAAAAAAACGGTTTCTATGTGAATATCTGTTCAAATGCAATTTATTCCTGTGATCAAAGCTACATTTTCAGCATCATTACAAACTATTTTTTAAATATTTTTAGAATTTAAAATAACTGTTTCTGTGTGAATATGTTAAAATGTAATTTATTCCTGTGATCAAAGCTGAATTTTCAGCATCATTACTAAAAAAAACTGAAATATTTTTAGAATTTAAAATAACTGTTTTTATGTGAATATCTCTTCAAATGTAATTTATTCCTGTGATCAAAGCTACATTTTCAGCATCATTACAAACAATTTTTGAAATATTTTTAGAATTTAAAATAACTGTTTCTATGTGAATATCTGTTCAAATGCAATTTATTCCTGTGATCAAAGCTGAATTTTCAGTATCATTACTAAAAAAACTGAAATATTTTTAGAATTTAAAATAACTGTTTCTATGTGAATATCTGTTCAAATGCAATTTATTCCTGTGATCAAAGCTGAATTTTCAGTATCATTACTAAAAAAATTGAAATATTTTTAGAATTTAAAATAACTGTTTCTATGTGAATATCTGTTCAAATGCAATTTATTCCTGTGATCAAAGCTGAATTTTCAGTATCATTACTAAAAAAACTGAAATATTTTTAGAATTTAAAATAACTGTTTCTATGTGAATATGTTAAAATGTAATTTATTCCTGTGATCAAAGCTACATTTTCAGCATCATTACAAACAATTTTTTTGAAATATTTTTAGAATTTAAAATAACTGTTTCTGTGTGAATATGTTAAAATGCAATTTATTCCTGTGATCAAAGCTGAATTTTCAGTATCATTACTAAAAAAACTGAAATATTTTTAGAATTTAAAATAACTGTTTCTGTGTGAATATGTTAAAATGTAATTTATTCCTGTGATCAAAGCTGAATTTTCAGCATCATTACTAAAAAAACTGAAATATTTTTAGAATTTAAAATAACTGTTTCTATGTGAATATGTTAAAATGTAATTTATTCCTGTGATCAAAGCTACATTTTCAGCATCATTACTGCAGTCTTTAGTGTCACAAGATCCTTCAGAAATCATTCTAATATACACAGGAATAAATTATATTTTAAAGTATATTAAAACAAAAACCAATATTTTATATTGCAATAACATTTTGCAATATTATATATTTTTTCAGTATTTTTGATCAAATAAATGCAGCCTTGATGCACATTTTCGTAACGTTCAGTACAAGGTTTTCGGTACAAATTGAAATTTATACATAATCTGAAAGCTGAATAAATAAGCTTTCTATTGATGTACGGTTTATGTATAGGACAATATTTGGTCAAGATACAACTATTTGAACATCTACTATCTGAAAGTGCAAAAAAATCTAAATATTGAGAAAATCGCCTTTAAAGTTGTCCAAATGAAGTTCTAAGCAATGCATATTACTAATCAAAAATTAAGTTTGGATATATTTACGGTAGGAAATGTACAAAATATCTACATTGAACATGATCTTTACTTAATATCCTAATGATTTTTGGCATAAAAGAAAAATTGATCATTTTCTCCCAAACAAAGTGCTACTTAGGAGTAGTTTGGTGCTTTAGGGTCACATATATATATATATAGTGTAAAATATGCGCTGTACATGTTCCTGACAGGTTTTTTGACACTCACCATCATGTTTATTTAATCAAAGATCACAACATCATCTTGTCTGTAAGTACGTGATGTTGTTTGGTTATTGTCACACATCCAGATATTGGTCTAAGCAAGTCACAAACCCCCATAATTCCACAATGCAAATGATGTGCTCAGTTCACCCTCATCTACACATTATCAGACCAGCATTCTCCAGAAAAATCCATCAGTCCCACGTCACTTTCCACTTGGCCTACTTCAACAGACGAGCAGCAGAAATGAATCGGGGATGGAGGACTGCTGTAGGTCAGGTCAGGTGGGTGTAGATTGAGAACTGAACTGAAGAACGGGAAGATTAAAGTGATCGCTCACCCAAAAATCAACATTGTGTCATCAGTTACTCAACCTGCATGACTTTCTATCTTCAGGATATTTCGAAGAACGTTTCAGCAGTTTTTGCCCATGCAATAAAAGTTAGTGAGGTCCAAAATACGATCACAGGTTTGGAATAATTACACATTCTTAATGCTTTCAAATGCCTTTTCTGCTCACAGAAGTGGCATTTATTTGATTAAAAATACAGTAAAATCAGTAAAAATGTGAAATATTATTATGATTTCAAACAGCTGTTTTCTATATGAGTATCTGTTAAAATGTAATTTATTTCTGTGATCAAAGCTGAATTTTCTGCATCATTACTCCAGTCTGATGTAAATGTCAATAATAATATGTTTTAGTTCATTAATTGAAATTAAGCTGAAATAAAATAAAGTATTAGACTTAAACTTAAATGAAAATATTTAATATTTATTGTGATATTTAATATAAGTAATATTTATATTATATATACAGTAATAAATGTAAATAATAATAATACATTTATGTTGAAGTACCAAAATGACAACTATCAAAAACGCTTTTATTAATTGAAATAAAGCTAAAATAAAACAAACTAATAAATATTAGATGTAAGATTTAAAATTAAATGAAAATAAGATTTTTATAAAAATACAAATATTTAATATATTAGGAAAAATATTTATATAACATACATGGTAATACATGTAAATAAACTAAATGTAAACTACTTGTAAAATAAACTAATAAAAATCCCTTTTATTAATGGAAATAAAGCAATAATATACAAATTTAAACAACAGAAATAAAAATAAAAATAAAATATAACAATATTTATTATAATAAATAATATTTCCTGTAATATTTAATATATTAATAATATTAATAATTAAATTACAAATAATATGTTAATAATATGTTAATAATATTGAGTACTAAAATTACTTACAAATATTTAAATTAAGTCTTCAGTGTCACATGATCCTTCAGAAATCATTCTAATATATGATAGTTTCCACAAAAAAGTTAGTTTTCAACATTGATAATAATCAGAAATGTTTCTTGAGCAGCAAATCAGCATATTAGAATGATTTCTGAAGGATCATGTGACACTGAAGACTGCAGTAATGATGCTGAAAAATTCAGCTTTTGATCACAGAAATAAATTACTGCTTAACAGATATTCACATAGAAAACTGGCATTTTAAATTGCAATAATATTTCAGATTTTTACAGTATTTTTAATCAACTAAATGCAGCTATGGTGAGAATTTATGCAAGACAGTCATGCCAGGTTTGTGATGACACAATGTTCATTTTTGGCTGATCTGTTCCTTTAGAAACTACTGAAATATGCATCGGCTCATAAAAACGTAAATATATATATATATATATATATATATTTATATATATATATATATATATATATATATATATATATACATTTTAATATATATACTTCAAAATATATTTGAAAATATTTTTTTTCCATATAGAATGTATAATTATAACTCAAAATAACTGTTTTTGCCTTCAACTAGCTTATATGTTTTTTAAATGTTTAGTTTTATTTATTTTTTTAAATGTTTTGAAAACATATATTTTTTTAAATACACCAAAAAGTATCAAAAATATATTTTAATACATAAATACATTTAAGTAAATGTATATATTTTGGGCATTTTTTGTACATTATTTGAAAATAAATTTTTGCCATATGGAATGTATAATTATAATTCAAAACAACTGGTTTGAATATATTTTCATTTAGCAAAGTTTATGTCATAAAATCAGTTTAAGGTTTAATTGTTTTGTTTTATGTTTTGTTTGTTTTAAATATGTCTGTTTAGTATTTTTTTTTTTAAATCCTGAAAAATAAAATGTATGACGGTTTTCAACACTGATAATAATCATAAATGTTTCTTGAGCAGCAAATCAACATATGTGACCCTGGACCACAAAACCAGTCTTAAGTCGCTGGGGTATATTTGTAGCAATAGCCAAAAATACTTTGTATGGGTCAAAATTATTGATTTTTCTTTTATGGCAAAAATCATTAGGAAATTATGTAAAAATCATGTTCCTTGAAGATTTTTTTGTAAAATACCTATTGTAAATATATCAAAATGTAATTTTTGATTATTATATGCATTGTTAAGAACTTAATTTGGACAACTTTAAAGGTGATTTTCTCAGTATTTTGATTTTTTTGCCCCCTCAGATTCCAGATTTTCAAATAGATGTATCTTGGCCAAATATTGTCCTATCCTAACAAACCATAAATCAATAGAAAGCTTAATTATTGAACTTTCATATGTTATATACATCTCAGTTTTGTAAAATTTAACCTTATGACTGGTTGTGTGGTCCACATATTAGAATGATTTCTGAAGGATCATGTGACACTGAAGTCTTCAGAAAATTCAGCTTTTGATCACAAAAATAAATTACTTCGTATCAGATATTCACACAGAAAACTGGCATTTTAAATTGCAATAATATTTCACATTTTTACAGTATTTTTAATCAAATAAATGCAGCTATGGCCAGAATCTATGCTCCACTGGAGAAAGACAGTCATGCAGGCGGTTCACTTTTGGCTGATGCATCCCTTTAGAAATGAACTGCTGAAAAATGCATGGGCTCATGAAAACGGGAAGGACAGAGGGAATATTCAGAGGCGCGAGAGGGCGACGAGCGGCTGGAGACTCTAAACATAGCGGGCGCTGACAGGATGCCGAGCGTCTCGTTGTCCACGGACACCCTGCAGCTGTTGCCTAAATCTCCCGTCGGGTTTTGGCAGGTCTGTCAGAGCCTCCGGGCCGAGGGTCCCGCTCACAGCAGGCCTGGAGAAACAGTCCAAACACACTCCAGCTGACCCGCGCCGTGCCGAAAGCTTGACACGCACGTCATTACCGCTCACATTACGCCCCAGCAGGGGCCCGTCCTCACGCGCTCATTGGCCAGGACGACCGCGTCGGGTCGGGAGCGTCTCGGCGATTGGCGAGGGCAAATATAGACCGGCACATCCACTCAACGAGCATGACTTATGGGAGCTTGGTTTACCTGCAGGTGCTTCTGCTTCAGATGGACGTAAATCTCAGCGCGGCCCGTCTAATCAGGGGAAGATTTATTTGGGTTTGGGCGACAGGGAACGGGTGATGCCTAATTCTCGGGTTCTCATAAATATCAGTTTGAAATCCACTGTGATCAGGTTAATGTGTGGTAAAAATACGAGACAAACATATCAAGGCCTGTTTTTGCTACAAATTTGTTCATTTCTGAGTTATTACAGCTTTCAGATAGCACTTAAATTGACAGTTACCCTTAGTATTGTTGTTGTTAACTCAAATTAAAACTATTAAACACATGTAAGATAATATAATTTAAAATAAATGTGACCCTGGACCACAAAACCAGTCATAAGGTTAAATTTTACAAAACTGAGATGTATACAACATATGAAAGCTCAATAAATAAGCTTTCTATTGATATATGGTTTGTTAGGATAGGACAATATTTGGCAGAGATACATCTGTTTAAAAAATCAGGAATCTGAGGGTGCAAATAAATCAAAATACTGAGAAAATCACCTTTAAAGTTGTCCAAATTAAGTTCTTAACAATGCATATTACTAATCAAAAATTACATTTTGATATATTTATAGTAGAAAAATCTACTATAATCTTCATGGAACATGATCTTTACTTAATTTCCTAATGATTTTTGGCATAAAAGAAAAATCTAGAATTTTGACCCATACAATGTATTTTTGGCTATTGCTACAAATATACCCCAGCGACTTAAGACTGGTTTTGTGGTCCAGGGTCACAAATAATCACTAATATGACATAATACTCTTGCAGTAAATATTTTAGCTTGATGCTAAAGGCAACATTTCTTTCTTCTTTTTTTTGTACTAAATTTATTTAAACAGTAAGAATCTAAACTAAAACTGGAAGTAAAAAATAGACATTTTATAAAAACAAACAAACAAAACTTTTAAAACTAAAACAGAAAAAAATAAAAAAATACAACCTAATTAAAAAAACACACTATTATATTAATAATACTAAAATAACACTGTTTTACCAATTTTATTTACTGAAATAAAATGGAAATAAAATATTTAAACAAATTATAATTAACCAACTAATAAAATTACAAAATTACTAATTACTACTAAATTACTAATTACTACTTACAGTAAAACTAAAATGAAAACAAAAAATATGTATAAAAAAAGTAATTGAAAATAATAAATATGACAATACTGTATTAAGTTAAAATAAAATAAATAAAACTGGTTTTATTTACTACAAAAAATCTACCACTAAAATTTTAATTAAAATTAATAAATAAATATATAAAACATAAATATAAAACAATATAAAAAGTAAATATTATATTAAATTCCATATTAATAATTACTGAAATAAAACAAAAATAAAAGATAAAATCATGAACAATTACTAAAGTTTAAAATAAACTAATGTGAAAACAGAAAACATAAAAATATAATACAAAAAATAAATAAATATAAGTATTAAATATGATACAGTTGTAATAATAACTAAAACAACAAATACGACAGTACTGTATTAATAATACTAAAATAACACTGGTTTACTGGTTTTATGTACTAAAATAAAAAAAAATAAAAATAAAATATATATATATATATCTATATATATATATATATATATATATATATATATATAAGAAACTGATATGTCAAATTAAATAAATAAATAAAACCAATAAAAACATGACAAATCACTAGATTAAAATAAATTAAAAATAAAACAAATAAATTAAAATAAAAACATTTAATATAAAAAACAAAAATTATCATATTAAATATGATAATACTGTATTAATACCAAAACAACACTGATTTACCAGTTTTATTTACTGAGAATTTTTTTAAATAAAGAGACAAAAATAAAATTGAAAATTGAAATTAACATTAAGTTTAAAACAGACAATATATTTTAAAAAAATCAAAGTAAATATTATATTAAAAATAATATTAAATTCCATATACTAAAATAAAATAATTCCTGACTTGTTTTATTTACTAAGTTCACCTGTTCAATGTAAGCATGTGAATGCTTTAACGTTTTAAAGTCAACATGAATTCAGAACTGACTTTGTTTGACTAACGTCTGCTCGTGGTCTGACTATGAATGATTCACAATATTCAGAAGAAGAAAGTTTTTCCTTCTAATCCTGAGAGATCAAATCAATTCCTGCTCTACGTGTTTTTCTTGTTGAATATCCTGTTTCAATTACAAATCCGTCACGTCACCAAAGTACAAACTGCATTTCATCTGGACTTTAAATCAATGCCAATAAAGCTGCACCGACTCAAAGAAAGAAAGAAATGCAGCTCAATACGAGTGAGATTTAAACATCTTCATAACAACAGGTAGATTTCAGCTTGAAGTCAAATAAGATACAATCGATTCTTCATTTACATTCAAATAAGGGGATACAAATCAAAGAAGGAAAGCAGCGGTTGGAAAATGTCATTTGTCGGCTCAAGAGTTCCTTTGATTTAGTGTTTGAGACGATGAGGAATATCTCATCCATATCTTTGTGGAAGTCATGGATGGCCAGGCTTAAATTTAATTGGTCCCATCATCCTCTCTTTCTCTCTGTTCTCAGCACAGGACGCTTGTGAGATGATAAATGTGAATGATAGAGGCTCCATATGGCTTCTCCTGTGCACATCTCACAGTCTGACTGTGTCCACATCACAAACACCAGCTGTTTCACCGGCCAGCAAACACACACAGACACACACACACACACACACACACACACACACACACACACACACACACACACACACACACACACACACACACACACACACACACACACATATTTGTTTTACATACAAAGTTAATATTTCATTAATTTAATAACATTTTTGCATATTCACAGTTCTCTGATGTTAGTTGATGGTCATATGACATGCAGCTAAATAAAATATTTCGGCTTTTTAGTGAGTTTTATTTTAAAATTTTATTTAAAATAATTAATTTGTATTTTTTGTTATTTTTTATTATTATAATATAAAACAATCAACTTTTATCAACTTCAACAAAGTCTGCGTATAAAAAAAATAAATAATACAAATGATGTAAAATTTTGTCAAATAATAAAAACAGATATATTAAAAATTTATTTATTTTAAGCACTGTTAGATGTTTTATGCTTTTAAAATTGTTATTAAACTCTTATATTAATTCTTTATTAATATATAATTTAATATATAAATTATATTAATATATAATTTATATAATTCTATATTGATTTTATTTTTATATTAAAATTAAAAAAAAAATAATAATACTTTTTTATACTTTCAGCATTATTATTATTATTATTATTATTATTATTGTTATATTAAACTTTTAAAACTTAATTATTACATTCTTAAATTATATATTTATTTTGATTTTTTTTATCATTTATTATTTATTTATTTATTAATTTTCAACTTTTATCAGCTTCAACAATGTTTGTAAATAAAATAAAATAAAACTTTACATACTTTTTATTTTTATACCTTCAGCACATCAGTTCAGTTAGTTGGCAAGGCAAAATGTAAAATATTTGGTTAGTTTAAAATAAACTAAATTTTATAAAACAATTTTCAATTTTATTTACATTTTTTAGGTTTTTTTTCCAACTTTCATCAACTTCAACAATGTCTGTATATAAAATAAAATAAATAAAAAATATATTATAATAATAATTATTATTATATTAAAATTTTAAAGGTTTAAAATGTAATTATTATATTCTTAAATTATATATATATATATGTATTTATTTAATTTTTATTTTATCATTATTTATTTATTTTCTTCAACTTTCATCAACTTCAAGAATGTCTGTAAATAAAATAAAATTAAAATAAAATAAAACTTTAATTTGTACTTTAACCTTTAACCTAAAACTGACATAAAAATAATAAAAATTAAACAGATATATAAAAAAACTTTATAAATATTTTTATATTTGTAATGTTTTTAAAATTGGTATTACAATTTTTAATTAATATTACTGTTATTATTTACTTTTAAATTTAATGTTTTTTTTTTAAATGCCAGCAGACAGAAAAATAAACATTTAGTAGAGATCCAATGCCTGCTTGACCTCTAGGGTTCAACCACAGATGCACTTCTGACCCTAAAAGAGACAAAGCCAACCAAACTGAGCGATGTAGAGCTCTTGAAGGTATGAAGGAGCTTCAAGCATCTCTCAAACAATCACTGCACATGGATTTCCAGCTGAGCTAAGATATATTTAATGTGTGCCAAAGTTGAACTACTCCAGAGCTGAATGCTATTTTACTGAGAAAGAAAGATCAGCTCACATAAACGGCCTCAATAAACCTGTTTTTATACATCTACAGGAGAGCCCATCACTGGATCCATCAACAAGCTTGTTAAATTAATATGCCACGTCCTGCTGGATGTGACAGACGTAGAGCGCTGTAAAAGACGCACAAGTGTTTTACTGACCCGCTCAATGTCAGAGAAAACAGAGACACGTAAAAACACACTACAAAAATTATTTTCTAGTTTAGGGGAACTTCTGAGTCACATATGTTGTAAATAAAACTAAGATTATGGGACTATTTCTTTTCTTTTTTTTTAAGTTTACTTCTAGTTTTTGAGTAAAAACTGTTTCTACACTAAATGCACCAATTTCTTTCAGTGTACTAACAAAAGAAAAACTTGAAACTATATAAAAATCAATGTTAGATGAACTGAATTTCTACAAATGTTGTTCAGACTATTGAAGAAAATGTTCTTTCTGGATATTAATGATGTTATTAATTGTACATTTGCCAAAAAATAACCTCAATACATTTATTGGCTGAATGAGACATTTTACAATTAAATGAAAGTATAATTAATTATAAGTATAATTATTATTTAAATAATAAAAATTAATTAAAATTTTAAAACTAAAATAAATGAGTTTAAAAAAATACCATTTGAAAATGACAAAACAACTACAATTAATAACAATATGAAAACATTAATAATTTAAAAATTTAATAACATTTAAGAATTTTTTAAAATGAATAAAATACAAATAAATTTAAATTATTTTATAAATTAACTAAAATAAATTTGTAAAAAAACATTTAAGATTTATGAAAATATCAATAATTTAATAACATTTTAAAATGTATAACAATTAAGAAAATATAAATAAATACATTTTTTAAACTAAAATAAATTTGTAAAAGAATTACCATTTAAAATTTGAAACAACTACAATTACTATTTAATAACAATATGAAAATATACATAATTTAAAAATGTAATAACATTTAAAAATGTATTAAAATGAATAAAATACAAATAAATTTAAATTATTTTATAAATTAACTAAAATAAATTTGTAAAAAAACATTTAAGATTTATGAAAATATCAATAATTTAATAACATTTTAAAATGTATAACAATCAAGAAAATATAAATAAATACATTTTTTTAAACTAAAATAAATTTGTAAAAGAATTACCATTTAAAATTCGAAACAACTACAATTACTATTTAATAACAATATGAAAATATTTATAATTAAAAAAATTTACAACATTTAAAATTGTATAAAAATGTATAAAATATAAATACAAATTATTTTAAAACTAAAAATTAATGTGTAAAAAATACCATTAAAAATTATAACAATATTAATAATTTAAAAAGTATAACATTTACAAAAAAAAACGTGCAAAAATAAAATACAAATAGATAAAAAATATTTTCAAACTAAAATAAATTTGTAAAAAAAATTCCCATTTAAAAATTACATAACAACTACAATTACTATTTAATAACAATATGAAACTATTAATTTAAAATTAAAAAATGTAATATTTAAAAATATATCATAAAAATCAAATAATTATATATTTATACACATACAACAAATAATAATAAAAATAATGTTGTGTATGCAAAAGATCTTAAACCATTTGCAAAGTTCCATTCCCTTACAAAAAAAGCATATTTTATTTTGTTTATTTTTACTGTTTTACCCCTTTTTACTAATTAAAAAAAAATTAAGTAACTCTTTGAAATGTGAGAAAATTGCTCATGAACCACAGCAAGCAAGCAAGAAATAAATTAATTAATAAATACATTTAAAAAATAAAGCAAAAAATCCTTCATAATTACTCAAATGCAGTCCAAATTTATAAAACAAGTTCCATTCCGTTACTAAAAAATCATATTTTATTTTATTTTTATTTTTTTATAAATGTAAAAAATTAAATACATAATTTTTAATTTAATTTAATTTAATTTAATTTAATTTAATTTAATTTAATTTAATTTAATTTAATTTAATTTAATTTAATTTAATTTTACAAATATAACATTTTTAATTTTTAACCTGTGGAATATTCCTCTCTAGATTTTTTCCCCCTCCACTTCAAGTGTTTTCTTGTCAAAAATGTGAAAAATGCCATTCCTCGTGTGGAAAGGTTACAGAGCCTAACCTGGAGATGTCTGGAGTAATCAAGCAATTAACCTCTTCTGGAAAGGAGGAAAAGAAAAATACAGACACGGATACACGGAAAGAGAGAGAGAGAGAGCGATTCCTCAACCTCGCAGGGATTTGTGTCTAATCCAGCGAGCAGACAGTGAATGAGAGCGGTTTAACCCAACACCACCAACACCTCACCTACACTCATAACTCAAACCCTGTCAGATTCATACAGCACTACAAATCCCAAAATTAATCTGCTCTAAGCCTCCATGAATGGACTCATCCCATAGGATCACACACCTTTGGGTTTCCGCTGTTTTTAGAGGAATCGCTCCAGCAGTTCATCACTCAAGTACAGAGATGAACAAGTTATTTCTGTTCATTACCGCTAATGTAGAAAATCACAGCGCTGTTGTTGTTTTATCATCACATTCATTAGCGTTCGGCTTTATTTAATCTACTCAGGATTGCAATACTCTAAAATCGTCCCGTTTCATCCGAGCGCCAAAAAAAGAGGCGATAAACAATGATGATTGAAGAACGACAGCTGAACAAACATCTTTCTCTTTGTCAATTTTCATTTATTCTGACATTTTATTCTCTCTATGATTTTGTATGACACACACACAGACACAACCCAAAGCCCTAAAAGAAAAAGAAAAGCATCAGTCAGTTGTTTTGTGAATTGTTTTTATCTTTGAAGACGCCAATGGGAGGTTTTGTCAGATTTAATGGTTTTATTGTTGCTGGTAAACACGTCTCGTAATTAAATTTCTTAATTAAATCTCATTTATTCAGATCTCTGCTGAGCTTTTGCTGTCGCTGGGAGTGTCTTTTCTTTGGTCTTTTTTTAGTTTATGGACTGTCTGATGCTGAAAATAAAAATGACGAGAGCTTACTAAACATTGCTAGATTCAATTTGACTGGCTTTACAATAGTTTGAGGTCAGATGAAGAAGAAATGAACACTTTTAGTCATCAAGGATGGATTAAATTGATCAAATTGGCAGTAAATACATTTAGAATGTTATAAAAGATTTCTATTTCAAATAAATGCTGTTCTGAGCATATCAGAATGATCTCTGGAGAATCATGTGACACTGAAGACTGGAGTAATGATGCTGAAAATTCAGCATTGCATCACAGAAATAAATTCTATTTTACTATATAATCACACAGAAAGCAGCTATTTTAAGTTGTAATAATATTTCACATTTTTCCAGTTTTTCCTGTATTTTTAAACAAATAAACGCAGCCTTGGTGAGCAGAAATGACTCTTATGACCCCAAACTGAACTGACTTTATTATGACAGTCAGGCTACACGAGATCAGCAGCTTTCTAACGTCTCAAGCGTTAATGGACTGTCTGATGCTGAAAATAAAAATGACGAGAGCTTTCTAAACACTTCTGGATTCAATATGACTGGCCTTACACTAGTTTGAGGTCAAATGAAAAAGAAATGAACGCTTTTATTCAAGGATGGATTATACATGGATTAAACTGAATAAAAGTGACAGTAAAGACATTTATGATGCTACAAAAGATTTCTATTTCAAACAAATGCTGTACTTTTGAACTTTCTATTCATCTGTGAATCCTAAAAAACTCAAATGCATCAACGTTTCCACCAAAATATGAACATATCGGAATGATTTCCGAAGAATAATGTGACACTGAAGACTGGAATAATGATGCTGAAAATTCAGCTTTGCATCACAGAAATAAATTACATTTTACTATATGTTCACACAGAAATCAGCTATTTTAAATTGTAATAATATTTCAAAATTTGTCCTATTTTTCCTGTATTTTTAAACAAATAAATGCAGCCTTGGTGAGCAGAAGTGTCTCTTATTGACCACAAACTGAACAGAGTTTATGCTGATAATCAGCCTACATGAGACCAGCAGCTTTCTAACATCTAAAGCTGCAGTCTCAGATGAACGTCTGATGCTGAAAATAAAAATAATAATTTATAATAATCAGCAATGTTTCCTGAGCAGCAAATCAACATATTAGAATGATTTCTGAAGAATCATGTGACACTGAAGACTGCAGTAATGATGCTGAAAATTCAGCTTTGCATCACAGAAATAAATTACATTTTACTATATATTCACACAGAAATCAGCTATTTTAAATTGTAATAATATTTCAAAATTTGTCCTATTTTTCCTGTATTTTTAAACAAATAAATGCATTATTGACCCCAAACTGAACAGAGTTTATGCTGATAATCAGCCTACGTGAGACCTGCAGCTTTCTAACATCTAAAGCTGCAGTCTCAGATGAAGCGTTTATGGACCGTCTGATGCTGAAAATAAAAATAATAATTGATAATAATCAGCAATGTTTCCTGTGCAGCAAATCAACATATGTGACCCTGGACCACAAAACCAGTCTTAAGTCGCTGGGGTATATTTGTAGCAATAGCCAAAAATACATTGCATGGGTCAAAATTTTTGATTTTTCTTTTATGCCAAAAATCATTAAGAAATTAAGTAAAGTTCATGTTCCATGAAGATTTTTTGTAAAATTCCAACTGTAAACATATCAAAATGTAATTTTTGATTTGTAATATGCATTGTTAAGAACCTAATTTGGACAACTTTAAAGGTGATTTTCTCAGTCTTTTTGATTTTTTTGCATCCTCAGATTTCTGATTTCAAATAGATGTATCTCGGCCAAATATTGTCCTATCCTAACAAACCATACATCAATAGAAAGCTTCTTTATTGGGCTTTCATATGATGTATAAATCTCAGTTTTGTCAAATTTAACCTTATGACTGGTTTTGTGGTCCAGGGTCACATATTAGAATGATTTCTGAAGAATCATGTGACACTGAAGACTGCAGTAATGATGCTGAAAATTCATCTTTGCATCACAGAAATAAATTACAAGCAGCTATTTTAAATTCTAATAATATTTCAATATTTTCCCTGTATTTTTAAAACAATAAATGCAGTCTCGATGAGCAAAAAAGTCTCTCGTAAGCAGACTTTATGATCGTAGTCAGGCTACATGAGACCAGCAGCTTTCTAACATCTCAAGCTGCAATCTCAGAGACGAGCATGACGGAGGATTTTATTAGAGCGGGCTAAGAGCGTCAGAGAGACACTGAAGTATCTAATAGAGAGAGACGGAGACAGAGATGATGGAGCAGCAGGATCACAGCCGGATCTCCAGAGCTTTGATAAAGTTCACTTCAGCGTGTCTCTCCATCATCATGAGACCTCATCTGCTGTCTGTCGCCGCTCCGAGACCGTATTTATGCCGCTCTGATCCTGAACGCACAGCAGAAGAGTTAAAAATGAGATCTTACACACTTGAGAAAACCTACTGCTTCTTCCCGTCTAGTGTGAATAAAGTCAGAGAGACATTTATCTGGTTTGTAGATGCATCTCCATCCCTCATTTAATGCAAGTCTGGGAGATTTTCCACCTGTTTTATCATCAACCATCAATCTGATCTGAGAGCAGGTCTTGAATGCTACTAATAATAATGGTTTGAGTGAAAGCTGTTTCTGAACTCGGGTGCGAGTATCTGTCAAACGCACCTGAGTCCAATGGACATCCAGGGTTTGAATAGTGGGAAAGCAATCCAGACTCATTTGTGGAAATCAAGCGCTATTGATCAAATATAATTAGCTCATTTGAGCATAATGTGTTTCTCATTACCGCCCGTCTCACATTCTTCACATCTCCTTGAATCCACAGACAGACACAAGTGTTGTTCTGTGCATGTTAAGTTTTGGTAGACAAGATTCAACAGTTTTTGTTAAATGCAGAATCATTACCAAGAAAAAAAAGTATTTTCTGACTTACAATGAAATCATTTTTTTCTTCTTAAAAAGGCAATGGTATTTATTGCCATTTTGACATTATTACAATTCATAAAATGCAAGTGCATTTTCTTTACTATTTAATTTAGAAATAATAATAATAATATTTTTATTTTGCTTGCAATTGGAAATTCTCAATATTTAACTAAACAGAATTTTTAATTTAGAGATGACAATAATAATAATTATTTTATTTTACATTATTATTATTATTATTAGCAAAAATCTACAAAACTGAGATCATTTACATTGAACATGAGTTTAAAAATATTTTTAATATTTTAATAAATAATTGTTTTTCTTTAGAGACAATAATAATAATTACAACAACAACAAAATAATAATTCTATTTTACATTATTATTATTATTATTATTATTATTATTATTACTATTAACTTAATATTAAACTAAAAATAATTATTAACTTTAATTAATTTTTTTATTAATTTTAACGTTTAATTTATTGACAATAATAAAAAAAGGTACTTGTGACTTTATCTCACAATTCTTTTTTCTTGCAATTCGGACATAATTGTTAGATAAAAAGTCAAAATGACCTTTTTTGTTTTATTGTTATTTATTTTTGTTTTATGTTTTATTTAGTGGCGGAAATGGGCATCCACTGTTATTTTATTTTATTTCAATTTGATTTGATTTCCAAGAATTGCAACTTTATTTCTCAAATTTGTGAGAT
Organism: Garra rufa; assembly: GCF_049309525.1. NCBI lineage: Eukaryota > Metazoa > Chordata > Actinopteri > Cypriniformes > Cyprinidae > Garra > Garra rufa. The sequence continues at coordinate 42,763,020 of NC_133375.1, forward strand.
TCCTTCATGCAATTCTGAACATATAAGTCACAATTGAGTTTAGAAAGAAAGTCAGAACTGCAAGAAAAAATACATAATTGAGAGATAAAAATTTTAAAATGACCTTTTAAATGTTTTATTTAGTGGCAGAAATGGGCACAATTATTTCATTTTCATAAAAGAAGAAAATAAAAGAATTTGATTTGATTTCCAAGAACTGCGACTTTATTTTTCTAATTTGTTTTGTCCAATATTTTAATTTAGAGATGATGATGATGATAATAATAATAATAATAATAATAATAATAATAATAATAATAATAATAATAATAATAATTATTATTATTATTATTATTATTATTATTTTGTTTTGAAATTTATATCTCTCTCTGATTTAATTTCCAAAAAATGCGACTTCATTTCGTAAATTTTTGAGATTCTTTCATGCAATTCTGAACATATAACTCACAATTTTATAGTGAGGACGAAGGCCAGAAACCAGAAACCTGAGAAAACTTTAAGCAAGTAGACCGTTTTCTCTGTGAAATGAAATCTGGAAAAGCTGGGCAAACATGAACTGTTGATGGTGACAACTGAACGTTTTTGGTTATATTTAATTGACAAATGTACAGTACGGGATTGAGCTCAGCCTCAGGTGAGGTGAATAGAATTCAGATCGACTTACATAGACGTCTGCGCTCCTTAATGCCCCCAAACCACTGCGTAAGCGGGAAAGAAACACAACCGCTCAAATGAGGAAACACCATCAACATTTATTTCCCGTGAAATAACATTAAGCGAAGGGTAAACGCACCTTGACCTTGTTTGCGGTGCTTTCACGCTGATGCAATGGTGAGTAATCAGTTTGGACGGAGCAGGAACCGCTTTGGCAGGTGTTGAAATGTGTCCGAGGTCCTGGTGGACGCGTGAGCCCCGCTCGCCCCGAAATACCAGAACACGCCAGACTTTTACAGGCAAACCAATAAACCTCCGCCCAGCTGTCCGACTGCTGCTTTCACCCCACTAATAAAACAACCAATTCTGGCCCACAATCCTCTCCGGTTGGGTGTGTGCGAGATCAAGCCGAGCGTGAAGGAGCCACTGTTCTCCAACACGACAACCTCTAAATATCTGACGGATCATTTACAGTCACCATGAAACGGCATCTGGAACACGTTTGCTTCAGAAACAAGTGCCTTTAAATATTTTTATTTGGAGATAATAATAATAATAATAACTGTTTTTACATTATTATTATTAACAACATAATGTTTAACTAAATATAATTATTAGTCACTTAGTATTTTAATTTATCATTAACTATTATTAGCAAAAGAATCTACAGAACTGACAGATTATTTACGTTTATTATTTGAACATGAAATATGTGTTGTTTATTACTGTAATTTAGAGAAAATAATAATAAAAACTACCATCACAATAAGAATACTATTTTATACTATATATTTACTATTTATATTATTATTGTTATTCATAACTTAATATTTAACTGAATATAATTACTAATACATTTATCTTTTAATTTAGAGATGATTTTAATATTTATTATTATTATTATTATTTACTTGCAAATAATCTGCTAAACTAATGTAAAATAAATAAATAATTGTTTTTATTGTTATTGTTATTATTATCATTTTTATTATTATTACAGTTTTGCAGGTTATTTGCAAGTTAATAATAATAATAAAGATAATAATTCAAAATAAAAAAATGATTGTTGTTGTTGTTGTTATTATTATTACATTAAAATTTAAATATTAAACAAAACATGCATATAATGTTGAAGCAAAATATCCCAGACACCATTTTATGTCAGTTTTGCAGATTAAGTAATAATAATAATAATAATAATGTAAAATAAAATTATTATTGTTATTATTCTTAATATATTGTAAAGATTAACATCATCTCTAAATTAATATACATTTATTATTAATTATATTTAGTTAAACATTAAGTTATTATTATTACTACAATATTTTTTTTTATTTTTTTTTTAAATATTATTATTATTATTACTACTATTATTATTATTATTATTATTATTATTAAATTGCAAATAATCTGCAAAACTAACATTAAATTGTATCTGGGATGTTTTGCTTAAATATTATATACATGTTTTCTTTTATTATTTTAATGTAGAGATAATAATAATAATAATAATAATAATAATAATAATAATAATAATAATAATAAATTATTGTATTCTACTGTATTATTATTATTATTATTATTATTATTATTATTATTATTATTATTATTATTATTAAATAAATTTGGCAGCCCTAGTATATATATATATATTTAAATCACAAATTTTATCAGAAAAATTGCAAATAGTTTTTTTTCTTTGCCAAATCATGCAGTTTATACAAATAGTATGAATATTATTGTCTCTTTGACCAATTATTTTTGTTCCTCTTATTTGCAAAAAAAAAAAGCGTCTGCTAATGTAAATGTAAAAATGTTTTGCAATATAATAATCACACTAAGCTTTATTGCAATTTCACAACTTGTTCATTAAAACAGGATATTTAATGAGAAAAATTAGTCTCAAACTGCACTTTGCTTTAGCAACCAGAGATCTCAATATGATCATGAAACATTTCTCATCAAATTCTCAAATGATCTGAGCCTCTTGAAGTATAAAAGAGCAATGCACATGCGTATTTCCTCCTCAACCACCTGCCGAAAAAACGTCTTTGTCCACTTTGAGGGAAACGTGAATCAGATGTGATTGTGAGAGACATGAACGTCTCAAGAGAGCAAATAAACAACAGAGCAGATGCGCATCCTCATTGTGTGAGAGTCAAACAGACACACGTCTATTAACACTAAACAAAACTACTGACAATAACACACACATTACTGCGCTTGTATTACATCTAGAGGATCCGTTTCTTTCCTGTTCCAATTACAGACCTGACTAAAGCTGTTCATCAACACGCTCTCCTTCACATAGAGCCCAGGTTTGCAATGGCAGCAATGCGTCAGCCGCTGCAGATACACTCTTCAGAATAAAGGCTTTATTGTGGAAAAGGGTTCTTCAGATTATCGAAATGTCCTTAACGCTAAAGAAAAAAATGGGCCTTTTTGAAAAGTGTTGGCTGGGAAAATGGTGCTTCTGTTGCATTGCTACAAAAACACCTTCATTTTTTACAGTGCAGATGTAACTGTGCAAAAATGCTAGAATATATACGCTTTTATATGCAATTGGATACTTTTGGACACAAATGCATCTTAATTGTGACCCTGGACCACAAAACCAATCACTGTATTTTCTTCTATGCCAAAAATCATTAGGATATTAAGTAAAGATCATGTTCCATAAAGATATTTTGCAAATATCCTACAGTAAATATATCAAAAGTTAATTTTTGATTAGTTAAATGCATTGCTAAGAACTTCATTTGGACAACTTTAAAAGCGATTTCCTTAATATTTACATTTTTTTTGTCACCTCAGATTGCAGATTTTCAGATTAGTTGTCCTATCCTAACAAACTATATATCAAAGGAAATCTTATTTATTCAGCTTTCAGATGATCTAAAAAAAAAAAAAAAACCTTATGACTGGTTTTGTGGTTTATTTTGCATCTGCAAAAACGGACCAAAATTTGTTGTTTTATCTCTGAAACCTAACCAACCTTATTTTGTGAAATGCTTTAATTTCTGGTGTCTGAGTATTTTTTGTAAAAAAAAATAAATTAATTAAAAAGTGTATAAGTATGTATACACATACTGCCATTCAAAACTTTGGTGTCAGAAAGTCAGCAAGGTTGTATAATTATTTGAAAAATACAGTACAAATTGTGAAATATTATTACAATTTAAAATAATGCATTACTATCTAAATAAACTTTTAAAAAGTAATTTTTTCCTGTGATCAAAGCTGAATTTTCAGCAGCTCACCATTACTCATCTTCAGTGTCACATGATCCTGCTTTAAAAGATATTATGTACAGATCATGTTCTGTGTAGATATTTTGTACATTTCCTACCATAAATATATCAAAACTTAATTTTTAATTAGTAATATGCATTGCTAAGAACTTTATTTGAACAACTTTAAAGGCGATTTTCTCAATATTTTTTTGGCATACTAGATTTTCAAATAGTTGTATCTTAGTCAAATATTGTCCTAACAAACCATACATCAAAGGAAAGCTTATTTATTCATTTTGTTGATGTATAAATCAATATAAAATAAAAAAGACCCATATTCTGTGGTTGTTCTGTGGTTCATTTTGCATTTGATACAAAATATCAAACTAATTAGCATCTGCAAAAATGGACCAAAATTTGTTGTTTTATCTTTTGAAACCTAACAAACCTTATTTTGTGAAATGCTGTTATTTCAAGTGTCTGAGTACTTTTTTGTAAAAACAAAATAAAAAGTGTATAAGTATATCCATACTGCCATTCAAAACTGGTGTCGAAAAAGTCACCAAAGCTGCATTATTTGATCAAAAACACAGTAAAAATTGTGAAATATTATTACAATTTAAAATAACGGTTTACTATCCAAATAAACAAAGTAATTTCTTCCTGTTATCAAATCTGGATTTTCAGCAGCCATTACTCATCTTCAGTGTCACATGATTCTGCTTTTAATAAATAAATAATCATTAGGATATTACATACAGATCATGTTCTATGCAGATATTTTGTACATTACCTACTGTAAATATATGAAAACTTAATTTTTAATTAGTAATATGCATTGCTTAGAACTTCATCTGGACAACTTCTCAATATTTAGGTTTTTTTTTGCACCCTCAGATTTTAAACTATTTTAAAATAGTTGCATCTTGGCCAAATATTAAGCTATCCGAACAAACCATACGGCAATTGAAAGCTTATTTCAGTGCAACTAGTTCAGTTAAATCTCTAATTATTATTATTATTATTATTATTATTATTATTTTATTTTAATTTTTTTACTGTGATTTAAGAGTAATAATGGTCATATATTTTCACCCATTCACTTGGCAACACATTCACACACATTCAGCATGACAGCAGATTTACGGTTTGGTTCAGGTGTGTTTTGTAGGTCGTTGTGGCACATTCCGTCACGCGTTCTCATTCCCATCACTCCACACTCTCTTATTACACCCACTCCGATGATTTAAAGCCACCAGAAGAGGCTCTTGCGTGTCTCGTTAGCAGGACGTGTCATCCGACGATGTCCGAGCCTCAGAGCTCCACCAAACCAGGAGTGAATTGTGGGTAAACATGAGCTGCAGAGACGCAGCCGTTATCCCGTTATCTCCCGCGTGTCCTGCTGATCAGGCAGGGCCGCAACGGACATCTGATCACACAGATGCCCCTGTTAAGCATGCGATAAGCATCGTCTGGCCACGAGGAACGCCAATCACTGTGCCCTTCAGAGCTGCATCTTATGAACTCAACTCACTACTGAACTAATACAGCACAGCATGAGTCAGAAATAACTAGCTATAAACTCACAAACAACAAAGCGGAAATACTGCGTTCGGCTATTTATGGGCATCTTTCTTCAAAAGACTCTTCAAATGACACACAGATGTTTAGAGCATTTATTTCATCTCAACACTTTTCACTTTTAGTTCATCTATGCAGCTGTTACAGTGTTGTTTTCGTCAACGATGACGATGACGAAATCATTTCGTTGACGCCACTTTTTTTCATGACGATAACGAGACGATGACGAGATAAAAATGGCTCGTTGATGACTAAAACATGACGAGACGTGTGTGAGTTTTCGTTGACGAGACGAGAATAGACGAAAATGTTAGTGGGTGGTCCGTCAGACGATTAAAATGCATGACATTTCTGCTCATTGTGCATGCCAATTAAAACTTAAAAAGTATCTGCCGCTTTAGCATTAAATACTCTTTGCTATACTAGTATGGCAAGCCGTTTTAGCATTCCATCCTTGTTTGTCTTTTATGTTCTAAAACATTCCTTCATTATTGTAATTATTGGTGAAAATAGTCGATCCGGAAGCTCACATTGTGTTGAACTATAGATCTGCTATTTTCAGAACTTATAAGTGACACTACCCAACAGGAAAATACTTACTGACCTACATTAATTTGTTAAAAGACTACTTTTTCCCCTTTTTTTGACTAAAACTAGACTAAAACCTTTTTGACTTTTCGTCGACTAAAACTAGACTAAAACCTTTTTGACTTTTCATCGACTAAAATTGGACTAAAACTATCACATATAGAAGTGACTAAAATTTGACTAAAACTAAGAAGCATTTTAGTCCAAAAGACTAAGACTAAGACTAAATCTAAGACGGTTGTCAAAAACAACACTGAGCTGTTACAGTTAAAACTGTGAAGGATTTCAAAAGAGTTCCACGTGTAAAGCTCATTTCATATGCAAATATATCAGCCAATCAGAGCAGTGGGCGTTTCCATTGAGTCTCACAGCAGACACGCCCCCTTCCAACAGAGCTTTCAAAACAGAGGTCTAAAATTAGGGTAGAAAATACAATTTTTATTGAAAATATAGCTGCAAGCCGCAATTAAGGGGCCAAACACTGGGCAAGCCTTTGCAGCAAGCATCAGAGCAACTGAAGCAATGAGTAATTAAAGCCATTTTAAGATGATCTTAGTCAAAATGGGTGAAAAATCATATGATTATTCGATTATATTTGGCACTGTTATGAAATCGATGTGGTGTGTTCAGTGTGAGGTAACAATGACACACACAAAAAAAGTTTGGTGTCAACATGTCAAAGCTGATTTTGGCATCATTGCTCAAATTTGTTGCATTGCTATACAAAAATGGTTTTGTCTATTGACACAAAATCTATAACATTGCATCAGCACAGTCTGAAGATGATCTGACTTGATTTTGCTGAAAATTGGACGAACAGTCATGGAGGAGTATAATTACGGCACAATTGGTATCTATTTCTAAGGCATCTTTTGAGACCAGTGTCATAGTTATTAGCATTTTTGGAAATTTCATAATTAATGGTTAATGAATGTTTTTTTTACTCTTGACCAACAGGTGGCGCTGTTCCCATGCGGCATGGTCAGTGTGAGGTGACAATCTGAGCAAATTCGTTGATGCCAATGCCTTCGTAAAATACAGCATTTTACAAGAAAATTAAAAATGGCCGACACCCAAAATGCCTGACATGGGAAAATTGGGCATGGTTCAACTCGGCATGCTGCACCGAATCTAAAGAGACAAGTTTATCCAAGCCATTCAGAAGTTATAAGCAAAAAAAGACAGATATATAGAGATATAGCCTCACATCCATTTTTGCAGGGTCTTCACCAAATTCGTTAATGCGTTATTCAAGAACGGTTTGACTAATCAACTTGAATTCCACAACTTTTTGCCAGCATGGTCTGAAGATGATCTGAACTAATTTTGGCGAAAATCAGACAAACCGTCTAGGACGAGTTTAAAAAAGCAGGTTTTACAAATTAGTTAAAGCAGAATATTAGCATTAACATGAGTGAAATTTTAGACAAGGGGTGGCGCTAAAGAGTTTAAGTTAGAGAGTCCAAACTTGCTGTGGTCAATGTTAGGACTGTCCTGAATCGGTGTGCCACATTTCACAACTTTCCCGCAAGCGGTTCTATTGGCTGCCATAGACTTCCAGAGCAGAAGAACAGTAATAATAAGAATGCCAATGGATACAACAGGTGCACCTTTGGTGCTTGGCCATTAATTATGACCATTTTTGATGAAAAAGCATGCTAAGATTATAAGTGCATCTCAGCAAACTTCATTAAATAACGTCCCTATATCTAAATTAACCAATAATAATAAGTTTCAATATTTAAAAATTATAATAATATCAAGTCCTTTTGTAAGTAATGTTGGGTCAAATAATCATCATAAGATTATTTTAGTAAATATTATCAGCTGATTTAACATCTCAGAGTATAGAGATGTTAAAAGCCTAAAAATGTATGATTATCAGTTTGTTCTGATCGGAATGAAAAGTTATAATGGGAATGCAAAGTGAACTGTGCTCTGTCTAAATGACATTGGAAGTGCCATTGACATTTTTGTTACTTGTTTGTTATTGTTCACCAACTAAAGCCAAACCTTCACCATCTGAAGGCCAGAGATTTGGCCTGAGAGGAGAGAGAAACAGAGCAAATAAACAGGAGTGAGCAGATCTTCACATGACCCTGCTGAAGAGAGGAGTCCAAACACTCTCAGACGAGAGGAACGTGAGCCGCATGAACACAAACACACACAATACCAACAGAGAGAGAAAAACACAGCGGTAAAACCAGGCCGGCGCTTACTAAACGCTCTCTCCCATCTCCGCAGCATCTGGAGAGACTCCAGACGTCAATTACAGGTTGCTAGGTGCATAAAAGCCTTTGATTCACATGAAATTAATTTCTCCATCTTTCCTGTAGCACTCAAACTCCAGCGGCCGATGCAGAGCCTGTTGTTGATTCTCTTTGTAAGAGCACCACAAACTTAACAACAAGGATTCAGTCAACAGAGTTGCATAAATATGTATTTTAGTAAATGTTTAGAAATTCTTGTTAAATTGTTTCATGTTTCAGATTTTCATTTGAAAACTTGACCATTAAAAAGGAATGCAGTACAATTAAAAGTCCAGAAAAATCAAAACGGAAAAATGTACACTTTAATAAACTGTTAAGTTGCGTAAGTTCATGATTTCAATTAGTTAGACACGCTTTTTGGTTAATAACATTAAATTTACCCATTACAATGAAATCAGAAAAACTAAAACAGAATCTAGAAATATAAAATGGAAAATTCTATTAATAAACTGTTGTTAAATTGTTAGATTCATGATTTCAATGAATTATGCTCTGGATTACTGAACTTTAATTTAACCATTAAAATGGAATCCAGAAAAACAGAAGAAAAATAAATAAATTATATAATCCAGAAAAAGTTACAATTGTAATATATTTTTGTTAAATTGTACCATTAAAATTGAATCTATATATATATATATATATATATATATATATATATATATATTTTTTTTTTTTTAAGTTTTTTTTAAGTTTTTAATAAATTAACTGTGTAGGTTTCATGATTTTTTATTAATTAGCCATGGACTTGATAAGTAAAAAATTAATCTATAAAATTAGAAACCAGAAAAAATTATTAAATTCAATTAATATAAATTAAATTAAGGGGAAAAATAATTAAAACATAAAAAAACAAGATAATAATAAAAAAAATAGACTTTTAATAAATTTTGATTAATTTAATTAATTAGCCATGCTCTTGGCTAATAAAATAAAATAAAATAAAATAAAATAAAATAAAATAAAATAAAATAAAATAAAATAAAATAAAATAAAATAAAATAAAATAAAATAAAATAAAATAAAAATAGAGTTTTCTTAAGCTTTTAATAAATTGTCATTAAATTGTATAAGTTTCATGATTTCAATTAATAAGCCATGCTCTTGGCTAATAAAAATAAAATAAAAAAGGGGAAAAAATAGATTTTTCTTAAGCTTTTAATAAATTGTTGTTAAACTGTATAAGTATCATGGTTTCAATTAATCGGTCATGCTCTTTGATAAGTCAAATGTAATCTATAAAAAATAGAAACTAGAAAAAAAAAATAAGAATAATAAAATAAAATAAAAAATAAAGGGGGAAAAAGAATCTAGGAAAAAATGGGGGGAAAATAAACAATAACAATATTAATGACTTTTAATAAATTTTTAATAAAACTTTTGAAATGGAATTAAAACTCAAATTGTGTGTGTGTGGGGGGGGAGGGGGTCTTAAGCTTTCAATAAATTGTTGTTAAACTGTATTATTGTCATGATTTCAATTAATTAGCCATGCTTTTTGATTGGTAAAAAAGTAATTTATGAAAGTAGAAACCAAAAAAAAAAAATTAAGATGAAAAAAAATCCTGAACAAATAAATCATAATAATTAAAAAATAAAATAAAATAAAATTTGAGAGAAAAAAAAAACTAACTTATAATTAAAAAAAATATATGAACATTTAAATGGATTGAATGTTTATTTTCTGGATTGAGTTTTTATGGTTAGATTAGCTGTATTTCTTATGGCAGGGAAATGTGTTGTCATGCACAGTAATGCTATATTCCCAGCCTGCTCTCTCTCACACACTCACTACCTTTTTTCCGTCCAGTTCTTTACCTATTTACAGCAAACACAAGAGCACTTGCGACAATCCGGAGACTGAAAGCTCACGTTCATTATGCAGGAATTCTTTTGTTGTTTTAAACTCATTTAGCGCTGGCGTAACTCCCACAGGTTAATCGAGCACCGCAATTAAACTCAAGAGAACCTTCGCCCGACATTTCTTTAAATCCCAGCCATTCAATCCAGGGACCTTTACAGAAAAGGAGGCACAAATCTGAAAAGCGTCCCAAACAAATGTTTAGAGGATCTGTGGGGAAACGAGGAGCAAGAGAGAGAGACGCTCGCTGAATGCCAGCGTGGAAATCCTGGGCGTAATGCTGCAAAACCCCATCAAATTCAAGACAGACATTCATATTTATGATGCCAGGCACATGGAAAAGAACACAATTCACTCGAAATACTAGTAAATAGCCAAAATAAAAGTGGAAAAAAAGGAAATGATTATAAAATAGTCTTTATTTGTTCCTAATAACTCACACTTTTGCTTTTCTTTTTTTAAGTTAAATTTAATGTAACACTTACAATTAAATTTAAAACAGAAAAAAAATCAGAATCCAGTAAATATAATTCATTTCAGAAGTTTTATGATTTCAATTAAAAAAGCTTTTTGACTTAAAAAAAAAAACAATTTCAATGGTTAAAATAAATTTAAAGAGTCAAAAAAGATTTTAAATATATTAATTTATTTTTTAATTGAATTTTTATTTTACTTAAAATTTCATCAAAAATAAATTAATATACATATAATATTTCTAAAAAAGCTATATATACACTATATGTACACTATAATATATTATTTTAAATAATTACATTTTTATTTAACCATCATAACATTTTTATTTCAATATTAAAATAAAATAAAAATATATATTTTTGTTAAACTTTTAACGAATTGGGTATAGTTGTATTGGTTTCATTATTTTAATTAATTAGTCATTTTTGATTGGTGAAATGTAATTTAATTTAATAATTAAAATTTTTTGAATCTAAATATTAAAACATATTAAAAAATATTTTTTTTTAAACTAAAAGTTTCATGATTTCAATTAAATAGACTTTAATTTAATTAGATAAAACTAAATAGCTTTTTGACTACTAAAAATTTATTTAACCCTTTTAAAGGTAAAAAAAATGATTTCAGCAGCCAAAAATGTAGAAATTTACATTATAAAATTACATAAAAAATAATTAAAATATATTATTTATAAAAAACTATATATACTATATGTATACTATAATATATATTATTTTCTATAAAATTTGAATGTTATTTAACTATTAAAAAAAGTTTCATTTTTATTTTTATATTTTTGACTACTGAAATGTAACTTAACCATTAAAATGGAATCCAAAAATAAATAAATAAATAAATACAAACAGACAGGAAAAATACAGAATCCACAAAAATTATATATATATATATATATATATATAGAGAGAGAGAGAGAGAGAGAGAGAGAGAGAGAGAGAGAGAGAGAGAGATTTTTGTTAAACTTTTAATAAATTGTTAAGTTGTATTAGTTTCATAATTTCAATGAATTAGACATTTTTGACCACTGAAATGTATATTTAACCATTAAAATGAAAAAAAAAAAAAATTATTATTAAAATAAAAAATTACTCTTTGACTACTGCATTTTAATCTAACTATGAAAATGGAATCCAGAAAAATAAATAAATAAAATGCAAAATCCTGAATCTAAAAGTACAAGCTCTGTAACCCTGGGGAACCATTAATATTTATGATGCCAGGCACATGGAAAAGAAAATAATTCCTTCGAAATACTAGCAAAAGGCCAAAAAAAAAAAGAAGTGAAAACCGAAAACCGGAAAAAGGAAACGATCATAAAGAAAATAGCCAAAGTCCTAATATGTTCCTAATAAGTCACACTTTTGCTGTTCTCCTGAGAGCCAATTACCAAACAGACAAACAGCAGCGCTTTTCCATAAAGCGGTCTGATTGGCCGTAGACGTTTAACAGTCTATAAACACCAGCGCTTGATCTGATCTGTTAGTCAGAGCTCAACAGGTCTGAGAGCGGCGTGACGTCATGCGCTGGAGCTCAGTAATTGGTAATTGGATGCTATTAGAGTCTCCAGCTGAGTCCAGCTCTGAGCTCCACTTTGGGATGGCCACTTCAGGAGCATGTGTTTCTCCAGCGCTGCGCTCGCAGGTGTGCATGAGGAATACTGATGCTCACACACTCGCAGACACTCTCTGACTCTCTCAAAGCAAACGCAGCTCGCTGGATTTCATAAAGTATATGTTGGTCAGGCTGAGGCGTGTTTGATGCTGCTGGCTTTCTGAAATGTCTGTTTATCATGTAACCAAGACAATCTAAACACTACAACTGTTTATTCATAAAACATGCACAGCTATATAAAGCTGGGTTTGACACAGACACTCTGTGCATTTTTCAAACTGATGCTATATAGTGCATATTTAACATTGGGGGAGAAAAATAGTTTGCAGTATATTATATTATATATATTTTTTAAGTTTTATATATTATATATTATTTCAGTATGTTTTATTTAAATATAGCTTTATATATCATTTCAGTCATTAATTGGATTTAAGAAGCTTATACAACTTTCTTTAATTGTTATGGAATCCTTTTTTTTTTCATTTGAGTTTTTCTGGATTCCATTTATAATGGTTTAAATACATTTCAGCAGTCAAAAATGTCAATATATATTTATATAAATTCCATATTATATTATGTTATGTTATGTATTTAAATATATTAATTTTTTTAAATATATTTTAATTTGACATAAAATTATGTCAAATAATACATTTATATATATTATTTACAAAAAAATACACATTTTATTTCAGTAGTCACATTAATTAACATCAAGAAACTTATTTTACGTTATATATTAAAGTTAAAAAAAGTTAAAAAAAAATTGCTATGTACATTTTAGTTTTTTTGGATTTAATTTTAATGGTTAAAATACATTTCAGC
>NC_133375.1:42779143-42808680 GCF_049309525.1 Garra rufa
TTATATAACAACTCTGAAAGACTCATCTGCTCATCAAGGGTGCATTTATTTGATTAAAAATGCTGTAAAATCAGTAAAAATGTGAAATATTATTATCATTTCAAAAAGCTGTTTTCTATGCGAATATCTGTTAAAATATAATTTATTTCTGTGATGCGCAGCTGAATTTTCAGCATTATTACTGCAGTCTTCAGTGTCACATGATCTGTCAGAAGTCATTCTAATATACTGATTTGCTCCTCAAGAAACATTTCGGATTATTATCAATGTTGAAAACATTGCATTTTATGTGATGCATTTTATTTTTCAGGATTTACAGATGAATAGATAGTTGAAAAGAACAGCATTTATTTGAAATAGAAATCTTTTGCAACATTATAAATGTCTTTACTGTCACTTTTAATCAATTTAATGCGTCCTTGATGAATAAAAATAATTATTTATTTAAAAAGTGCATATTTGAATAATGCATATATGTATGAATATTTATAAATAGATTTAAATGTTTCATTTTATATGACAATTAAATAGACATTTTTTAATAATTGGGTGCCATTATACAAATATTAAGAAGTAGCTTATATTTATGTTTAATATCTTATTGTTTATTTCATTTTTTAGCTGTAGTAATTTTTCAGTTACTTGTCAATGCAACATTTCTGATTTCAATTTAATTTTTTATACAAATATTTCTTTCAAATTCTTCATCTAATATTATACTATATTTCTGCTTTTTTCAATGATCAAAATTTATTTTTTATAATTACCATTAAAGAAATACATTGAGAATTTGCTTTTATTATCTTAATATTAGTTTTTTCATCATTTAAGTTTTTAAAAAGTTTTTTTCATACCTGCTAGAATTTATAATTCATTTCATTTTTCTATTTAGCTGTCATTTTAGAACTTATTTCAGTTATTTCAGTTATAAAATGATTATTTCCATTTTCTCCCCCCAAAAAATTATATATATAATACACTAAGAGCACAAAAGAAAATAAAGTAGGATTTTTTTATATTTTTATATTTTATTTTATTTTCAGTTTTAGCAATTTAGTCATTTGTTTTAGTAATTCTGTAATTTAGTAACACAGTTGTTTAATGATTTTAATCAGTTTTTCACATTTTAAATTTAACATTTATATTTTTTATTTTATTGTTACTTCAATTTCTGAAAACGATTACTTTTGTCTTTAATTTGTTTTTTATATTTCTATTTAGCAGTAATTTATATAATTTAATTACTATAATTTATTTTAGTAATGTTAGTAATCTAACTTATTTCAGTTATAAAATTATTATTTCACATTTTCATTTAAGTTGTTACATTTTTTATCCAATATTTATATTTAAATTTGTTTTTGCATTATTTAATTTATAAAAAAAATACAATAAAATAAATTATATTATATATAAAAAAATTTTTTGATCAATTAAATAATGCGTAAATAACTGTAAATATATATATATGTATGTGCTATGATATGATCACTGAGCCATAGTATTTGAACAGAACTGGACTAAATCTAATCAGGAATCAAACAGAATTCTCCCAAAACCTTCTTTCAGCCAGTAAAATCATTTAGGTCTGGTTTTGGCACGAAAGCGGTTTCTCACAAGCTTGTTTTGCTCCAGAACTCTGAATGTGAGACGTGGCTAATACAGATTCATCCGCTGGAATGTTTGCGGACGGCTGGAGAAGAAAGCAGGAAAAACACACTTCTGCCGAAAGTGTCGCGTTTCTCGGCCGTAATCAGGGTTTTATGCTGGTTTGGTCGCGTTGAAGCTCGGTCTGCGGCGGTTACGCCTAATATCACGATTAAAAGACTAGCGCTAAAACCTACAAATGTGATGCAAGAGCCATTCGATCCCTCTTCTGTAAAAACAGGAAATCTCCCGAGGAGCGTTCTTGGACGGACACGAGATCCGAGTGTTTAAAGGCTTGTTTAGATTGTGGCAAAGGTATGATTAAGTTGTTAATGTTGCACATAACTCCGCTCGGCCAATGTCAGCAAACGGGTGGATTTGTAATCAAAACTAAACGATTCTCAAGGAGAAAACATATCCTGAAACCACAGCTGCGTTCCCAGCCTTCGCCTGTCTCTTTCTGAGCATCTAAAGCGTGTGGTTTGTCAGCTCTGAGCGACGCAGCTCATATACGGCTTTTAAAGCGACACAGGCCGTTATTACGGAAACAGACGTGTAATCCAAGCCTGCGCAGACTTTCCCGGTCTTTGAAATGTCAACAAGACACAGAGCAACAAACAAACCTCGTCTATTTGCATAAAGCGCTACATTAGACCTCCGGAGGTCACGTCGTTTGACCCTTGAAACCGAAGCCCGAAGCAGCCTTTCAAAACCTCAAACACGCTTGACATCAACTGGAAAACAAACCACGCTCCGTCTGCTCAAACGCACCATGATTGAGCACATGCTGAACCCAATAAACAAAACCAAGAATGATTGAAGAGATTCAATTAAATACCTTAAAGCCAACATGAAATCAAAACTGACCTTATTTCTCATTGGGAATTGGGAGTGTATTAGTGCAAAAATGTCTGCCTTTATAACATTTCATCACAATAATGAACCCACTTTCATTTTCTGCTGGCATCATAATATATAGACGCCTTTTAATATCAATCCATTTCTGATGGATAAAATCAAGTCATATCCTACATTCCTTTTTCACAGTAAATTAATAAATATGAATATGTTTTAAAATATATTTCAAAATATACAAAGAAATTGCCACAAATATGAATTAATAATAAAATATGTTTTAAAAATTTGCTACCAATATATATACTTATATTGAATAATTTACTCAATAGAGTATTTTATTTGTCAGGATTTACAGATGAACAGAAAGTTGAAAAGAACAGCATTTATTTGAAATCGATTTTTTTTGTAACATTATACATGTCTTTACTGTCACTTTTAATCAACTTAATGTGTCCTTGATTAATAAAAATAATAATTTATCATTTCAAAAAGCTGTTTTCTATGCGAATATCTGTTAAAATATAATTTATTTCTGTGATGCGCAGCTGAATTTTCAGCATCATTACTGCAGTCTTCAGTGTCACATGATCTGTCAGAAGTCATTCTAACATACTGATTTGCTCCTCAAGAAACATTTCGGATTATTATCAATGTTGAAAACATTGCATTTTATGTGATGCATTTTATTTTTCAGGATTTACAGATGAATAGAAAGTTGAAAAGAATAGCATTTATTTGAAATAGAAATCGTTTGTAACATTATAAATGTCTTTACTGTCACTTTTAATCAATTTAATGCGTCCTTGATGAATAAAAATAATAATTTATTTAAAAAGTGCATATTTGAATAATGCATATATGTATGAATATTTATAAATAGATTTAAATGTTTCATTTTATATGATAATTAAATAGACATTTTTTTTTCAAAATATATTTCAAAATATACAAAGAAATTGCCACAAATATGAATTAATAATAAAATATGTTTTAAAAATTTGCTACCAATATATATACTTATATTGAATAATTTACTCAATAGAGTGTTTTATTTGTCAGGATTTACAGATGAACAGAAAGTTGAAAAGAACAGCATTTATTTGAAATCGATTTTTTTTTGTAACATTATACATGTCTTTACTGTCACTTTTAATCAACTTAATGTGTCCTTGATTAATAAAAATAATAATTTATTTAAAAAAGACCCAAACTTTTGAACAATAGTGCATATAGTTGAATAATACACATATGCATAAATATTTATAAATGTTTAATTTTATATGCAATAATTAAAGAGACATTAATTCACCAAGAGAACAAGAGAATAGACAAAAATTCTCAAAATTCTGTAATTTAGTAACAAAGTTTTTGAATCAATTAATTTTTTCTTTTTTTAGCTTTCCAAATTTTTCTTCTAACATTTATATTTTTCATTTTATTGTTACTTTAATATCTTTTATAATTTGCACAACTATATTTGATGCCAATGTATGTTTTTAAATATACTTTAAAATATCTATATTTATAATCAAATCATTTACTCAACAGATTCTATCAACAGCACTGGTTCATACACAAGCGAAACAAGCGGCTGTCTTAATGAATGAGTCATTGAATCATTTACTCAACTGATTTGTTCAACTTCACTGATTCATTGTGGATCACAGTTATTTATATATATATATATATATATATATATATATATATATATATATATATATATATATATATATATATATAATATAAAAATATATATAGTCCTCAATTTATTTCAAAATACATTCACTTACATCACATTTGAAGAAATGTGAATGTGTGAAAATTTAACACATTAAATTTTGAAAATGTATTTTCTTCCCCATGAAATACATTTCGAAATATATATGAAAGTTGAAACTAAATATATTTTCAATTTCAAAAATATACATTTAATTGAGCTTCACTGTTTAAAACATATTTACAATATATTTTTTAACAAAATAAAAGATATTTTTCTGCCATATGGGAAAGTCTGGTGTAAGATTTAACTCAGACTGGTAGTAAATTTCACAAATAAGTATACAGAAATGTCAAGAAGCACACTGAATTAAAGTCAAATGTTAAAGTACTTGCTTGTAAATGTACTCCAATAATTACAACTTTGGAAAAAATCATTTTACAGTGTGGTTTCACTAAACTACAGTATGTTACAGACATAAAACGAGTTGTGAATTTCATGCTGACTTGACCTTACACCCTTCACATATATTAATAAAGTTATGCTTTAAGTATATCACAGCTCGTCTTTGAGAAATCCACATGTAGTGGAGATATAAGGGGAATCGTGACAGAATAAAACCCGTCTGCAGGTCTCAGAGAGAAAGAGGCTTTTCCAATAACATCAGACGTGGAGTATCTTTGTTTTTTCTACTCCCATCTGCTGCACACTGTAGAACGGAGGAAAGAAAACACTAGGAAATCAATAAATAAAAGGTTTGTGTTCCTGAGAGGTAAAATCCCCCTGGGGTGACACTTCCCATGTGTCCGGCGTTATGGGCCGTTTCCAGCCCGACTCGATACGGGAGTTCATCAGCTCAGCGTGAGGAAACACACATAAAGACGTACAGAGAAACTGTGTTTCATTCTCATCAATAAATCTGGATGAACAAACAAACCCACACTGATTTCATCACAGCTGCTGAGAATCTAGTATAAAGTGTGTTTTATTGCTTTTTTATGGTAATCTGTGTATCAAGAGTGACCTCTTTAAACGCCCTCAGGTTTCACACAAAAGTGTGCGAATGAATCTCTCATGTTCTGTGGATCACGGTTAGTGGTTAGTAAAAAATGACCACGTAATAATGATAAATGACAAATTCCAACCTGATTAAATGCTCACGAGAGAAAAATGTTCATCCAGAACCGTAAAGTTGTCTGACGAGAAAGGAAAAAGGCAATTCAGACCATTAAATAAACCTCTACGCCCAAATGATTCACTCTTTTTCTTTTTCAAAAAAGGTCTAAGTATACTAGCATGACACTAATACAATAATACCACTTTTAAGTACTAGCTGTCAACTGATACAGGATTCATTTAAGGATAGTAAATAACACGAGCATTTCAATTGTTGCAAATAAATGTATCATTTTTGAAAATTGAATTTCAAAGAAAACTGACCTCTTTTTACTTGTAGTCCTAGTGAGTTTTAGGACAATTTTAAAATGTATACAGCTGTTCACAAAAAAAAGTAAAAAGACTAAAAAGAAAGCAAACCCTCAATAAAACCCTCAAGTCTATGGAAGCCGATCTCTGCCACTAAATAAAAAAATAAAAATAAAAAAAGGTTATTGCCTTTATCTGACAATTCTGACTTTCTTTCTCAGAACTGCGTGATACAAAAATGCAATTCTGACTTTTTTACTCCGAATTATTAGATTGAACTCAAAATCAGAATTGTGAGATATAAACTATATAAACTATATATCTAGATATAAACTAGATATAGCAATTCTGAGAAAACTGACAATTGCGAGTTTATATCTAACAATTCTGAGGGAAAAAGGTAAACTGAGTTTATATTCAGCAATTCTGACTTTATTTCTGGCATTGAGATACATTGCGCAATTCTGAGAAAAAAAGTCAGAATTGACTTTATATTTCACAATTCTGACTTCATAACTCGCAATTGCAAGTTTATATCCCATAATTCAGACATTTTTTTGTTTGTTTGCATGATATAAACTCGCATTTGCCAGTTACAAACTCACAATTTTGAGAAATAAAGTCAGAAATGTCAGATATAAACTTGCAATTGTAAGAATTGTTACTTTTCAACCTATAGTTGATTTTATAAGTCTTTTTCCCCATAAATTTATTTTCTTTTCTTTTGTGAATTGTTCTGTGAAATGTGAATTTCTCACATTTATATAGCGCAATTTTGAGAAAAAAAATCTGAATTGACTTTATATCTTACAATTCTGACTTTTGTTTGTTTGTTTTTTCTCCAAATTGCATGAAATAAACTCCAAATTGAAAAGTCAGACTTGTGAGATATAAACTTGCAATTCTGAGAACGTAGTATTTTTCCCCCTAAAAATTGCACTTCAAACAATTCTGAGAAAAAAAGTCAGAATTGCAAGATATAAACTCGCAATTCCAACAAAAAAAGTCAGAAATGCGAGTTTTTATCTCACAATTCTGACTTTATTTCTCGAGTTTATATCATGCAATTCTGAGTAAAAAAAGTCAGAATTGACTTAATATCTTGCAGTTCTGATTTTATATCTCGTAATTGCAAGTTTATATCTCATAATTCTGACTTCATAGCATGTAATTGCTTTATATCTCACAATTCTGAGGAAAGAACTGACTTTTACATCTCGCAATTCTGACTATATAACCTGAATTGCTAGTTTATATCATATAATTCTGACTTTACCCCAATTGTGAGTCACTTTGGATAAAAACATCTGCTAAATGAATAAATGTAAAGGTAAATGCTATAGAACGCAATTGTGAGTTTATCTTACAATTCTGAGAAAAAATAAGTCAGAATGCGAGTCTGCGTCATGCAATTCTGAGAAAAATGTCCGAATTGTGAGACAAAAAGGTTGGAATTAACCTTCATTAATTTTTTATTCAGTGGTAAAAACAGACTTCCATACAAGTCAAATAAAGCAATTGTGATGAAAGATGCTTTTAGATCCGGTCTAAAAACAACCACACAATACTTTATGTAAAATAAAGAGACTTCTCTGAACGGGTCGTGTTCGAGTCGTTCAGCTAATAAAGTCGGTGTTGACAGAAATCTAATCCATCTATTTGTTTTAAAGGGGCTTCTGAGTTTTACGGTCCCCTGGCGTTACGTTACACCAGTGCTGCTTTTCCCTCCATTTACAAGCACCGCAGTAACGTCGCCGCCACGTTAAGCCTCTCGGGCGCTGAAAACAGCGTTTAGGCCTTGACCTTGTCACGTTCAGAGGGTCAGGGCAGATTTTACACCGGGGGGGTCGTGGTAAGGGTCCGCAAAGACAAAAAGCGAGCTTGTCTCGGGTCCCCAGCCGCTAAACACTGCTGCTAATGCTCTTTGTACAGGAAGCCAGAGGAACAATGAGCTTTTCTACCCACAATTAGCTGTGCTAGAGAAGCATACTAATCAGGACACAGCGGGTCACACATAGGCTGAAGCGCTGCAGAAACGTCTCTCATTACTGGCTAAGTATCGCCGATGAATAATCGCAAACGTAAAGTTTGAAAACGCAGAGCGGCGTGGCTAATGTCAGGGGAGATGGTGATATTTGGTGTCCTCTGTGCTGATCATCCGTCTGCATATTCAATGAGAATCCGGCAGCTGCCACAACAACCTGACCTTTGACCTCAGACTCAGCTGAACGTTCATTCACGGCTCCAGCGACATCCAGTCAAGCGCAGACGGAGAACAACTGGCTATTTACATGAGACTTTGATCTCCATACATAACTCCACTGAATAAAATGAAGGCTGCTGATGGTGGGACTTGTTTTACTAGAGATGCAATTATTATTTACTGAAAGTAATTGAGTTTTATGAAGGTTGCAGCATATATTTTTAAAAGACAAACAAAATGCATATAAAATCATGACCTGAAATAGGGCTGGCCGATTCTTTCGATTTTTTCGATTAATTCGAATTTACGTTTTAAGACGTTTAAATTTTTTATTAAATCGAGGTATCGCGATTTTTTGATAAAAATATTAGATACATTGTAATTGCACCAATGGCAGAATAATTAAGAGGCAATATTGTCCGACCACATGATGGCGCGCCTAATTAACCGCTGTATTCAGAACGGAAAACAAATAACGCGTTCTGGTAAAATAACGCAAGTCATTTTACATACCACATAAACAGAGTAGAGAGATGATTGAAGACAATGGCGAATTATTTGCATATCAGGGCTCTAGAGTGCGACCTAATTTCTCAATGGTGCGACTAAAAAGAATCTTAGCAGTTCAAGTGCAAAAAAACTACTGAAAAATATTTAGGAGCACCATGTGCGACTGACCCGACCAGCATATTTGTGCTTGCGCTGAGTGGAGCTTCAAAGGTTTCTATGTGTTTTGCACGTTGACTAATGTATCTCAAGTGTAGAGAGAGTGTAAATAAGAGACTGAATGGGCAGTAGCTTCGTTTATTATAATAGAGCTTTGGGAGATTGCGAACTAAGATGAGTGACAGCTTTTAATCATTTTTAAGGGAGTTTGTAAACGAGATATTGATTTATTACAACAGTTAAATAAACAAGAAGTTATTATTAAGTGGATACATTGTCTGACTATAACACTATTGCCTGATTTTGCTCTATTTAGTCGACAAAAGTGGTCTGAAACAAGTCACAACTGAGCCGCTGCACATCTCCACTCAAACAGCGGTGTTTCGTTTATGAATGAGCGTGTGTTTTTAAACGAATCTAGTGAAATGATTCAATTTCCCATTCATGAAGAGTCACTTGCTTTGTTCCTGAATGAACCATCTGTTCGAACGAATCAAATGAATGATATGATTCAGTAATTAAATCAGTGTCTTACCACCACCTGCTGGCAGATCATTTCAGTTATTTAAATCATTTAATATTTCTGTGTTCAAAATTGTATATGGAAATATGGAAATATTTTATTTTCCTCCCATCTCATATTTATTTGTCTTACAAACATTTGCTGTGTCTGGTATGATACGAATGGGGACTGGTGGAAAGCGATCACTGATGCAGTTGCAATGTATATTGCAAAATATATGGTGCCCATATATATTGTGGAAAAGCTGGGGTTTCTTTTCATGCTAAAAGTAGTAGGGGGGAAAAATCGATTTAAATCGTAAATCGGATTTTTTGTGAAAAAATCGGGGATTTTATTTTTAGGCCATATTGCCCAGCCCTAACCTGAAAAGCCATAGGCAGTTCGATGTCAAATCTTGATCATTAATAGAAGATGTAAACTACATTTTCTTTTCTTTTGCATCAGTTATAATTATTTCATAAATACTTTTGAAATGGCGTTTTGTATAAAACATGCTATATTAACACACTTGCATTGCAAATTCATGAACTAATAATAAAGAATGAATAAAAGAATGAATAAATAAAAAAACACTTTTTACTTACTCATTTCGCAAGTAACATCACTTAACCAGGAGTCAACAAACTACTCTTTATGAAATCACTGAAACATTCATTCAGACAAACAACCAAAGACAATTCAAACAAACTGATGTCTTTATGTACAAGTTATTAAATCATTTACTCAACTGATTCGTTAAAAAAAGCACTGATTCGTTCATAAACGAAACAAACGTCTGTCTTTATTAACATCATTTATTCAACAGGTTTATTCAACAGCACTGATTCATTCATGAGCAAAGCAAACAGATGTCTTTATGAACAAATAAATGAATTATTTACTCAGAAGACTTATTCAACAGCACTGATTCATTCACAAGCAAAAAAAACCAGCTGTCTTTATGAATGTGTCACTGAATTATTTACTCAAATGATTCATTCAACATCGTTTATGAGCAAAACAAATGACTGTCTTTATGAATGAGTCACTGAATCATTACTCAACTGATTCATTGAAAAAGCACCAATTCATTCATAAGCGAAACAAACAGCTGTCTTCACGAACAAGTCATTGAATCATTTACTCAACAGATTTATTCAACAGCACTGATTCATTCACAAGCAAAAAAAACAGCTGTCTTTATGAATGTGTCACTGAATTATTTACTCAAATGATTCATTCAACATCGTTCATGAGCAAAACAAATGACTGTTTTTGTGAAAAAGTCACTAAATCGTTTACTCAATTTATTCATTCAAAAGCACCAATTTGTTCATGAGCAAAACAAACAGCTGTCTTTATGAACAAGTCATTGAATCATTTACTCAACAGATTTATTCAACAGCACCGATTCATTAATGATCAAAACAAACGACTGTCTTTGCGAACGAGTCACTGAATCATTTACTCAACTGATTCATTCAAAAGAACTGACTCATTAATGAGAAAAAACAAACAGCTGTCTTTATAAAGGAGTCATTGAGTCATTTACTCAACTGATTCATTCAAAAGAACTGATTCATTAATGAGAAAAAACAAACAGCTGTCTTTATAAAGGAGTCATTGAGTCATTTACTCAACTGATTCATTAAACACCACTGATTCATTTGTGAATTAAACACTGAACATTTATTCAACTGATTCATTCAACAACACTAATTCATTGTGGAAATGCACAATGTTAATTGCTGTGGCTTTGTTCATCAAATATGTACATAGGCAAAGCATAAACAGAAAGTAACTGTCAATACTGTGTTTAAAATGTACTTTACTCAATATTTACTTGTATATTACACTCTTGACAAGCAATAAAAGCAAGCTTGCAATCATGCTGTCAGACTGAATATCTGTATGCAGCACAATGATATTCAGAGCAGCACTGATGCTCCTGTATTATTGCTTTAAAACGTAATAATTCAGCAGAACAGTCTGGAATGGTGCAGATGTGCAGGAGCAGATGTAGAAAATACACATGTGTGGTTGTAGGAAATAGATGTGCCTCCCTTTAACCGTTTCTCCCGTAAAAGTCAGCGGCGCGTGCACCCTGCGGACCCGTGACCAGCTCCCCGCGACTCATTAATCTCATTCAGCCAAATATAAAGAGTAATATTTGTGTTAACTAGCCATTACCAAAGACAGGTGATAATTGAATTACTGCCGTAACAGCGGGACTGTCTGTGAGCCTGGCTGATTTTTTCCCTCCCATTTCCCAAATAATGTTGTTGGAGTTTATTGGACCCAGGAGTACGCGCTATGACCGCGCCATAATTAGCCCTGACTGATGGCGCGTACTTAACATCAAACAATTAGCGCACATTGCCGTTTTCAGCATAGAAGCCCGTGACTGAGGGCTCAGGCCGCTGGCTTGATGAAAACCAGCTCTGGCATGGCCACCGAATCAATTATGAAGCGCAAGTGAGCGGTGTCTTCTGGGTAACTGTCACTCAGTTGTGCAAAGGCTAATTAATGTGTTTCCAAAACGGAGCTTTTCTTTGTAAACGGAGCAGATTTTAGCCAAAGCCTGGTGTCTAGCCAAGTCGTCATTAATTTATTCTACAGTGACTCTATATGATTTATGACTGTAAAATCCACATCCATCCACAGCCTTCTACAAAATCCACAACCATCTAATTAAACGGCGCTGATGCTGACAGCCCAAAGACTTGTTCAAACAAACAAAGCCTACAAGAAAGAGCATTAACTCGCTTTACGTGACGCTTTTCTGACTGATTTGAAATCTCAGCCTATGAAAAGTAACTAAAAATGGAAACTTTTCATGCGACTGCGTTTTGGGAGAATGAAAGTGACACTGCCAACTACTGGCCTTGTGTGCATGATGCAACATGTTTAGTCGTTTTTCTGGATCTATGTGAACAGGGATCATTTTGGCAACGTTGTTGTCTGTACATGAAACTTTTCAAAAACATAAAAAAAAAAAAAAAATTAAATTTCATACGTTTTTTTGCATTTTGACAACTTTGTCATCTGTACATGTAACTTTTCAAAGACATAAAAGAAAAGCGTGTTCAACTAACTATGTAACATGTTTTATGAATTTTGGCAACTTGGTCGTCTGTACATAAAAAACATAAAAGTAAAAACGTTTTCAACTGAATACGGGAAAAAATGTGTGCATTTTGGCAATGTTGTTATTTATACACTGAGCTTTTCAAAAACGAAAGGAAAAACTGTTTTCAATGAATTACGAAAAAATTGTATGGTTTTTGGCAACGTTGTCGCCTGTACATGAATTTTTTTTTTAAATGTGCAAGAAAAAACTTTTTCAACGAAATGCAGAATTTTTTTATGCAT
Organism: Garra rufa; assembly: GCF_049309525.1. NCBI lineage: Eukaryota > Metazoa > Chordata > Actinopteri > Cypriniformes > Cyprinidae > Garra > Garra rufa. The sequence goes on from NC_133375.1 coordinate 42,791,534, forward strand.
TTTGGCAACGTTGTTTGTATACAAAACTTTTCAAAAACCATAAACGAAAATCCGTTTTCGACTAAATATTTTACTAAAAACTAAAACATTTTTATGCATTTTGGCTGTTCATGTATATGAGCCTGACATGGCAAACGTAAAAATGTTTCAAAGTGCATTTTTTTTTTAAACTACACTGTTATCGTGTCTATGTAAACTAAAAAAAAAAACCCACAAATTTGTGAAAACGTTAATGTCAAGTGCATTAATTATGTGTGTTCACTCTATAGAAATGTATATGTGAGCAGGTGCTTTTTTATGCATTTTGGTAACTTTGCACGTAACTTTTCAAAAGCATAAAAGATAAAAATGTCTCAACTAAATATGGAAAAATTGTATGCTTTTTGGGAACGTTGTCATCTATACACTAAACTTTTCAAAAACTAAAGGAAAAACCGTTTTCAACGAATTACCAAATTTTTTTATGGTTTTTAGGCAATGTTGTCGTCTGTACACAAAACCTTTCCAAAACATAAAAGAAAAAACGTTTTCAATTAAATACAAAAAATTTTTATGCATTTTGGCAATGTCGTCTGTACACGAAACTTAAAATCCGTTTTCAACTAAATATGGATTTTTTTGGCAGTTTTGGCAACATTATCATCTATACACAAAATTTTTTAAAAACGTAAAAGAAAAAACGTTTTCAACTAAATACGGAAAACAATGTATGCATTTTGGCAACGTTGTCACCTGTACACAAAACTTTTCAAAAACATGAAAGAAAAAAACATTTTTAACTGAATGCAGAAAATTTTTATGCATTTTGGCAACTTTGTCATCTGTACACATAAATATGGAAAATTTGTATGCATTTTGGCAATGTTGTCGTCTGTACACCAAACTTTTCAAAAACTTAATTGAAAAATTGTTTTCAACTAAATACGCAAAGATTTTACGCATTTTGGCAACATTGTCATCTGTAAACAAAACTGAAAAAAAAAAAAAGAAAAAAAGTTTACAACCTAATATGGAAAAGTTTTACACATTTTGGCCATTAATTTATATGAGCCTGAAATGGGAAACTTTAAAAAATGAAATTGAAAATGCATTTTTTTTTAACAATACACTATCATGTCCATGTAAACTACAAAAACAAAATTTGTGAAAACACTGATGTTATGTGGATGCATTTTGTGTGTATTTTTGCAGATCCATATGAACAGTGCTGTCATCTATACACAAAACTTTTCAAAAACATTAAGGAAAAAACGTTTTCAACTAAATATGGAAAATGTTTTATTTCAGCATTTTGGCTGTTCATTCATGCCTGAAAATGCAAACTTTTGAAAATAGGTTTTTTTTTATAAAACAAAACCATTATCATGTTCATGTAAACCACAAAAAACAAATTTGTAAAAAAACTGTGACGTCAAATGCATGCATATTACGCGTTTGCTCCATAGGAATGCCATAAGAACCCTCAAGCTGCATCAGACATCAGAGGTATTTGACAGGGGCAGCCAATCAGACGCGACGGAGCAAAAACACCCAAATCCAGCATGGCGGTTCCAGTGGACGGTCTCCGGAGAGACTCTTTTGAGGCCGCTAGATTACAAAGGGGGTTTAATTATCTTGCTTTGTTATTCGCACAACAGATCTGCTTTATCCCCTTAAAAGAAGATTCCACTGTGAGCTGCTGGCCTGGTGTCCCTCCTCAAATGGACCACTGGCCACTTTGAAGCCCATTCTTCGGGCCGCTTCGCGGGGCATTTGTTTTTTGGCCTGGAGCCGGGAATCACGGGGGTCTCTCAGCTGGTGCTGTGGGTTTCATAAAGCTCGTGTGATAGACGGACCGCTCTACCGAAGAAGAGAGGCTTTGAAACTTGACGGAGACAGAACCCTGCGGGGAGCGACACTGCGCCGGGAAATCTGAGCGCTTCTGTTTCCTTTAGTCTGTGACTGTAAACGTTTGCATTGCAGAGATTAATCCAGATTCAGAACCACAGCAGAGCAACAACTATTACAAGAAGTTTAGGAAGAAAGAAATAACCACACAAAGGGGGGTAAAAAAAAAAGCTGCTCTTCACTAACAAAAAGTACCAAAGTAGTACCTGATAGATCAACATTACTTTTCTGTAAGGATTCTGTGGGGAATTACACTACTATAAATAAATAAATAAAATAAAATGTAAAAATAAAGAAAAATTTAGAAATTAAATCCCAGTTACTCATAAATAAATATCAATGCTCAAACCAAGTGGCTAAGAATGTCAGGTAATAAAATAAAAAATAATACATGTATTTTTATTAAAAAAATATGTTGGATAAATAAAAGAGGAAATAAAATAACAAATTAAATTACAATTAAAATTACAATTCAATTCAATTAATTCACATTTTTTGTTGCACCTCTTAAAAAAACTCAGTGGCCAAATAAAATAAAATAATAAAATAAAATAAAATAAAATAAAATAAAATAAAATAAAATAAAATAAAATAAAATAAAATAAAATAAAATAAAATAAAATAAAATAAAATAAAATAGTTTCAACAGAGATGCTGGAATTATTTAATTTTTTAATTTTTAATTTTTAATTTGTATGTAGACACTGAGGTTTTTTTAAAGAGGTGCATCCACCAAAAAATAATGTGAATTAATGTATTTTGTTCTCTTTTATTTTTCAAACAAGTTTTTTAAGGTACTACTTTGGCACATTTTTGTAAGTGAAGAGAGGCTTTTTTGCCCTCTTTGTGTGGTTATTTCTTTCTTCTCAAACTTATATATATTTCTTGCTCTGCTGTGGTTCTGATCTGGATTAATCTCTGCAATGCAAACATTTATAGTCCCAGACTAAAGGAAACAGAACCGTGGGTTTGCTGTTATTAAGTGGCGTATATTGTGCCGGATTCCATTTAGTTTCCGATTTTACAGCTCAGGGCGAAGCGATTATTATAAAACAAATATAACTGGTGCTCTGTGGCTCCAGCACAAATAAAACAACTTTATACAGTAGAAACTTTTATTGCAATAGCAAACGCAATAAAGGATGAAATGCGCCGGGGTTCTTATCTGCATTCTTCAGCAAGACTTCATCGTCCGGTCAACACTTGTAAAACGGCTCGGTTTTCATGGTTTCTCAGAGGAGCCGTATATTAGGTTAGAGCCACTTTCCTGACGACGGAAAGCGGAGCGAGGGTCGGATTTTAATCCGATGCCATCTGGAAAAATGCTGAGTTCTCGGCCCGCTGGCACAGAGGTTACGTCCCTTATGTAAACGGAACAAATTCCTTTTCACACTAATGGCGTATCGCATTAATGCCCGTCGAGGTTTGTACACAAGGTCAGGCTAAAGGGCCACTGGAGGCCGAGACTTATCTCACGTCCCTTAAGAAATGAGAAGAAACGCCATTGTGTGTTGGCATGTTAAAGGCGTTTTTGTCTCCTTCGGAAGCAACAGTAGATCTCTTTATGAGTTCAGTACTCATAATGATGGAAACACTCAAGGTGTGGCAACATTTCGTCTGTTTTCTTTGCAGATCTCCAGCAGATAAGCACAAGTTAACAAAACCATTTATTCAGTGTGGTTTTATTTTTGAGCCTGATTCAGACAAACATGACATTTGTAGAGTTGTTGCAAGCACCCTAAAGCCTAAAAGAAGACTTTTGAGTTGACTTTGTTGATTTTGTTCATTCATGTTGCTATAATTTCTATTCTAGTTTATAATCTAGCACACTTAAAACATTTTAACTCAACCTCCTAGTTTGGATATAGATATTTATGAGATACTGGAATTGCTATTTTATTTTATTGTTTTGTTTTATTTTATTTTATTTTGATTTTTTTTAAAAAGAAGTGCAACCACAAAAAATAATGTGAATTAATTTAATTTGTTCTCTTTCTTTCCTACTCACCTGCTTAGTTTGAACAGAGATATTTATTTATGAGACAGTGCAATTGCTTTACTATTTTATTTATCTATCTATCTATCTATCTATCTATCTATCTATCTATCTATCTATCTATCTATCTATCTATCTATCTATTTATTTTATTGTATTGTATTGTGGCTCTGAGGTTTTTTTCAAAGAGGTGCAACCACAAAAAAATGATGTGCATTAATTTAATTTCTTATTTTATCTGAAATAATATACAATAATTCCAGCATCTCTGTTTATTAATAATAATAATAATAAATATCTCTGTTCAAACTAGGTGGCTAAGAAAAAACTATTTAGGTTGTGTCAGGTTACAAACTACTTCTGATCAAAAATATGTTGGAAAAATAAAAGAGAACCAATTAAATTAATTCACCAATTAAAATAATTTTTTGTGGTTGCACCTCTTTGAAAAAAATCTCAGTGGTAAAAAAATAAAATAATAAAATAAAATAAAATAAAATAAAATAAATTCACATTATTTTTTGTGGTTGCACCTCTTTGAAAAAACCTGAGAGGCAAAATAAAATAAAATAAAATAAAATAAAATAAAATAAAATAAAATAAAATAAAATAAAATAAAATAAAATAAAATAAAATAAAATAAAATAATTCCAGCGTCTCATAAATAAATAGCTCTGTTTAGAGCTGTAAAATATACGGCAATATACGGCACTTAATAACAGCAAACCGAGAAAAGCATCCGTTCATAATATTATAACTACTCCATGTTCTGTTTTCCTTGTTTTTGCTTTTGTTTTTCTGTTGCAGACAGACGGCGCGTCCGGTCTCGTCATCAATTACTTCAGACCTTTAACTGCCTTCACAGAAATTGCAAATGTTGCCCGAAGCTTAAAAGCATCGCCTCTGCCTTCATGCTTCCATTTCAGTAATTGCACATATGAAATGGTACAATTTTCCTGCAAATTGCAGGTATTCCTATTCCTGCGACAATAATGGAAAACGTCACAGCTTCAAACAAACCATCATGGGAAAAACGGGAAAAAGCCCTGAATTAATTATTGTGCTATTTGACAACTGCACCATGTCAGAGTGTGCTAAATCCATCACTTAAACGCAGCTTTCTTCAGCCAAGCACAATAATCTTCCCCTGAAGCCTGAATAGCACTTCAATCCATCTGTGGCTCGTATTAGCGCTCCGAGACTCTATGATGTTTCGCTCCGGAACGACACCAGCGGCAGACGTCCACTCCCCGCAAATGATAGATTCCCCAAAACCAAATAGCGCCAAAGAAAGCTCGTCCGGATTCCAAGAGAGCGTTTCCCATGAAAAGCGTGTCGAAAACTACCGGGTCCGATCGCACGGGGGCAAAAGGGTGGCTGGAAAACGGGCCTCGTGACTCATTAGTGGGGGATTTAGACACATGACCTGCGATTGGACATCTGGAGAAATGCTGTGCCGCTGATCGCCGATTGGCCGGGACGGATTTAGAAAATGCTGCTGAACGCAGGAGAGAAAAATCACACATGAGATCTCTATTCTTTCTGCTGCACAGCTGTGAGAGCAAAGGCTCAGATGTTTGTCATGCACTCTCTGAAAAAAAGGTACAAGTGCTTTCACTAGGATGGGATTCTTTTAAAAGGCGCACCTTTGTACCTTATTTATGCATGGCTCAAGGTTACACATTAGAAACCAAAAACTTAAAGCATGCATATTAGTACCTAAACGGTACATATTAGTATGATTTAAAAGGATACCGGCCTACTGACAGCTTTTGTACCTTTTTTTTTTCTAGTAGTTAAACATTACTTCAGTTTCAGAAAAGATCATAAACTATATCTTTATATCAATCAGTATCCGATCCAATTTCAGATTCAGAAAGTTATATTAATATGTGTATATATAAATATATAGATCTCTATTCTTTCTGCTGCACAGCTGTGAGAGCGAAGGCTCAGATGTTTGTCATGCACTCTCTGAAAAAAAGGTACAAGTGCTTTCACTAGGATGGGATTCTTTTAAAAGGCGCACCTTTGTACCTTATTTATGCATGGCTCAAGGTTACATATTATAAACTTAAAGCTTACAGCATGCATATTAGTACCTAAATGGTACATATTAGTATGTTTTGAAAGGATACCGGCCTAGTGATAGCTTTTGTACCTTTTTTCCAAGTAGTCAAACATTACTTCTAAAGTTTCAGAAAAGATCATAAACTATATCTTATTCATCAATCAGAATGAATCCGAACCAATTTCAGATTCAGAAAGTTATATTAATGTGTATATATAAATATATAGATCTCTATTCTTTCTGCTGCACAGCTGTGAGAGCAAAGGCTCAGATGTTTGTCATGCACTCTCTGAAAAAAAGGTACAAGTGCTTTCACTAGGATGGGATTCTTTTAAAAGGTGCACCTTTGTACCTTATTTATGCATGGCTCAAGGTTACATATTAGAAACCAAAAACTTAAAGCATGCATATTAGTAACTAAATGGTACATATTAGTATGTTTTGAAAGGATACCGGCCTAGTGATAGCTTTTGTACCTTTTTTCCAAGTAGTCAAACATTACTTCTAAAGTTTCAGAAAAGATCATAAACTATATCTTATTCATCAATCAGAATGAATCCGAACCAATTTCAGATTCAGAAAGTTATATTAATGTATATATATAAATATACAGATCTCTATTCTTTCTGCTGCACAGCTGTGAGAGCAAAGGCTCAGATGTTTGTCATGCACTCTCTGAAAAAAAGGTACAAGTGCTTTCACTAGGATGGGATTCTTTTAAAAGGCGCACCTTTGTACCTTATTTATGCATGGCTCAAGGTTACATATTATAAACTTAAAGCTTACAGCATGCATATTAGTACCTAAATGGTACATATTAGTTTGTTTTGAAAGGATACCGGCCTAGTGATAGCTTTTGTACCTTTTTTCCTAGTAGTCAAACATTACTTCTAAAGTTTCAGAAAAGATCATAAACTATGTTTATATATATCAATCAGAATGAATCTGATCCAGTTTGTTTCTATGGACTCTAAACATTCCAATCCAGTTCATATATTAATTTGCATTGTGCATTAAATGTTTAAATGTATTTTAGCAAATATTTAATAAATATTCAGGTGCTTGTAAAGCTGCCTGACAATTGTTAAATGTGAAATCATGATTATTTATTTATTAAATGTATTAAATCTTAATAATTTTGTTAAAATATATAATCACAATTAGCGCATGCAAAGATCATGGTTGCCAGGTTGGGAAGATTAAGTAAGTTTATCTTTTTCTGAAACTCTATGAAGAGTTTATTTGCAAAAACAGATAACTCTTTTTTTTTTTTTTTTTTTTTCAAAAATCATGTTTTTTATTATGTTATCATTTTTAATGTTTTACCTGTGTTAGTTATATCAAAATAACCCAACTGCAGTTTGTTTTGAGATTAATTAGAATGCACAATGAAAAAACATGACCTTTGAAAACAGTTTTAAAAAAGTGTTAAAGTTATCTGTTTTTGCAAATTAACTATTCATATGGATTTATGAGAAAAGCTCTAATTGGGGGATTTAAGCTCTTGAAATCTGGCAACCGCAACCATAAAAGCTATGTTACTAATGCGACATAATGCCAAATTAAAGCTAAATGCTTTCAGGATAAATAACCAGCGAACAAATTTCATAGACGATTATGCTTGAAAAAAAAATCAAGAGAAGCAGAATCGTGATTGCAATTAAAATGCAATGTTTTGTTAAAAAACATAATCACAATTATTAATCACAATTATTATAGAACACATGCAAAGTTAATGGTTGCCAGGTTGGGAAGATTAAGTAAATTAAGTTTATGATCTTTTCTGAAACTCCTGAAGCACAAAAAAATGCATGAAGATTTTTTTTTTGCAAAAACAGATAATTCATTTTTTTTAATCATGTTTTTTTATGATGTTATCATGTTTTTATTTTGTTTTATTGTGTTAGTTATATCAAAATAACTCATCTGCAGTTTGTTTGAGACTATTTGGAACGCACAATGAAAACACATGACCTTTGAAAATAGTTTTTGCAAATTAACTCTTTGTATGGATTTATGAGAAAAGCTTTAATTGAGGGATTCAAACTTTTGAAATCTGGCAAACGCATCCATAAAAGCTCATGTTGTTACCAATGCAACTTAACATGAATGCCAAATTAAAACAAAAAATGCTTTCAGGATAAATAACCAGCAGGCAAATATCACAGATGACTATGCTTGAAAAAAAAAAAAGATCAAGAGAAGCAGAAATTGTGATTGCAATTAAAATACAATTAATCATGCAGCCTTAGGTGTTTGCATAAAGTTTTTTCAGTCTGATTGAGCCATTGATTTGATTATAAATGCATCATTTGGGTTAATGTAAACATAGCTAATGTCTCAAACTGTGCTCAGATTTACTAAGAGACCAAAGTGTGCATTTAAAAGTCTCAATATGCACTCAAATGTGACCCTGGAGCACAAAAACAGTCATAAGGATCAATTTTTTGGAAATTATGATGTATACATTATCTGAAAGCTGAATAAATAAGCTTTTCATTGATGCATGGCTTGTTAAGAACAATATTTGGTTGAGATTCAACTATTTGAAAATCTGCAATCTAAAGGGTGCAAAAAAGTCTAAATCACCTTTAAGGTTGTCCAAATGAAGTTCTTAGCAATGCATATTACTAATCAAAAATTAAGTTTTGATATATTTACAGTAGGAAATTTACAAAATAGTTTCATGGAACATGATCTTTACTTAATATCCCAACGATTTTCATCATAAAATCAATCATTTTGACCCATACTAATATTTAATTGAGATTCAACTATTTGAAAATCTGGAATCCAAGGGTGCAAAAAGTAGTGAGAAAATCAACTTTAAATTTGTCCAAATGACGTTCTTAGCAATGCATATTACCAATCAAAAAATAAGCTTTGATATATTTATAGTAGGAAATGTACAAAATATATGAATGAAACACTGTGGTGATCTTTACTTAATATCCTAATGATTTTTATCATAAAATCGATCATTTTAACCCATACAATGTATTTTTGCCTATTGCTACAAATACACCTGTGGTTTTGTGCTCCAGGGTCACAAATGTTTTTCTGCATTCATTTTACAGCTTTATACTCTTAATGCATGACCGTTTTTATTTCTCCAATGATATTTGTGACCCTGGACCACAAAACCAGTCATAAGGTTAAATTTTACAAAACTGAGATGTATAAATCATATAAAAGCTCAATAAATAAGCTTTCTATTGATATATGGTCTGTTAGGATAGGACAATATTTGGCTGAGATACATCTATTTGAAAATCTGGAATCTGATGATGCAAAAAAATCAAAATACTGAGAAAATACTGAGAAAATCACCTTTAAAGTCCAAATTAAGTTCTTAATGCATATTACTAATCAAAAATTACATTTTGACATATTTACAGTAGGAATTTTACAAAGAATCTTCATGGAACATGATCTTTACTTAATATCCTGATGATTTTTGGCATAAAAGAAAAATCAATAATTTTGACCCATACAATGTATTTTTGGCTATTGCTACAAGTATACCCCAGCGACTTAAGACTGCTTTTGTGGTCCAGGGTCACATTTTAGGCCAAAAACAAAATGAAACATGACTCAGAATGCAAAATAAAGTGTGAACCTTTGTGAACACATTTTCATGCACATATTCATTTCAGCTTTGCTTTAATTCATGGCACTAAATTGTCTTTTTTAAAATCTTGTTGTAAACAAAACAGCATCACAAGACAACCATTACAAGCATACAATCGATCATGCTATCAAGGCTTGAAGCTTTGAGAAGATTCACGCTTCCCATCTCTGAATATCAAAATGTCACATCACACGCTACAATGAACCATTCAAGACGAATAAAGCTCCTATTTAGTGCAGAAGCCACTACAATAACGCCTGCTAATAGTTCACTATACGCTTCAGGTCACCAAGTGCATGTGATTCGATTCGATAAGCTAAAATAACTATGTTCTGTCTATTCTCGACTCAATGAACGTCTGGTAAAAAGCACTTGTGACCTTTTCTTGATGAAAATGAAGGTATTAATGAGCCATGTTCCAACATAATCCATAACCTATGACGCACAGATACTCGCGAGGAACTGAATTAGATGATGTTTGGTGCAACAAAACATAAAACTAAAGGTTGTTTTAATATTCAGCCCACGTAAAGCGGCAGATTTGCTGCGTGTTGCATTTGCATACTGTGACTCAGAGAACTGCAAGGGGACTGTTAAAACTGCTCCCAAATAACTCATCTTATAACATTTATAAGAGCGCTCCATCCTGGTTATAAAACCCTCATCCATTAACATACACTCTGACCTTTGACCTTGCGGCACACTGCGACGCACAACTACAGGAGGTCTCTTCTTAAAGGGACAGTTCACCCAAAAAATTAAAATGTGCTGTTAAATTACTCATCCCCAAAGCCATCCAAGAGTACTTTTTTCTTTAGTAAGACAGTAAAGAAGATTTTTAGCTGCAGCTGGGGCACTTGGTGACTCATAAAATGAGTTTACCACCACTTAAGTGTCAAAAAAACGTATTAAAGAACACAAAATTGTGAATTATTATCAGTCTGTGCAAAAGCCGAAACATTATTTACAACATTACCTGTAATCCAGAGCCTCAGGTAAACACGGAAATACCAATTCTTTTCCATGAACTGATTCTTTTGAACAGTTTGATTCAGAATCAAATAACTGATTCACCAGTTTGTTTATTCTTATATTTTGAAAAATGTCTCAGTGTTTATTTGTTGTTTGCTTTTTGTTCAGGTTTAAATCTTTCTTTTACCATCTTGTTGTGAATATTTGCAAGAAAAATCAAGAAGAGGCATTCCGATTCTTTTCTGTGAACTGATTCTTCTGAACAGTTTGATTCTGAATCAAATAACTGATTCACCAGTTCGTTTATTTTTATATTTTTAAAAAGGTCTCAGTGTTTATTTGCTTTTTTTTTTCTTGTTTTTTGCTTTTTGTTCATACAATAAAAGTAGTTTTTCCGTATAAACAATAAATAAATATATATATATATATATATATATATATATATATATATATATAAATGAAATGTTAAGTTGTACTACATGAAAACGAATATTTGTAAACTTAAAAATTTAAGTAAACTTAAAAATTTAATTTAAGAACACTTATTTTTTTTTAAGTTTTTTTTTTTTTTTTTTTACAGTGAAGGCTCACGGTTTGAGCTAAAAATCTTCTTTACTGTTCTACTGAAGAAAAAGAGTCCTCTACATCTTTATTGAGGAAACACAGAAGCTTGATCAGGTTAAAGCAGCAGGATTCGTCCTGTTTGACTGACAGTGCGGACCGAGGCGGGACTCGGGTTACAATTACACCAGCACACGTCTGGTAATTACACACGATGTGGCTCGTTGGGTCCGCTGCGACCTCTCACCCTTTTACTGTGGTGAACATTTCCTGCATGCAGTCGCATCGCTGACTGACAGGAACAGAACCACAACTAAAAGCTGATTCACACCCAGACTGAATCATTTACATTCCCAATTCATTTACATTATGCAACTGGCAAATTAAAAAAAAAAAAAAAAAAAAAAAAACATGTACATGTACTGTATAAATAAAATGCAACCTTGAAATCTAAAATAAAAGAAAAATAGCATTTTATATCCATATAACATTTTTTTCCTGACAATTTATGCAAAACCTTTTATCCAACTGGATTTACATTTTAATTGAATTTACAAAAACGAAAAACCTTTCATTATTTACTTCAAACTTGTTTGACTTTCTGTCTTCTGTGATGTTTTGAAAATGTCTCAGTGTTTATTTGTTCTTGTCATTTGCTTTTTGTTCAAACATTAAAGTTGTTTTTCTGATCTCATTGTATAAACAAAAAAATAACATTTTTTAAAATATGTTGTTTTGCATTGCATTTTTTTTGTTCATACAAAACCGTTGATTTCATACCACACTGAGATTTACTGCATGAACAAAATAAATAAATAAACAAATAAAAAAAACAACTTTTATTAAATAACTGAAAAAGATAAAATTGTATTTATAATATTATATATAATTTTTGAATGAACTATCCCTTTAAATACAATGTTGGTTTGGATAAAAGTTAACGCTAAAAAAAAAATATTTATAATAAATATTCAGTTAAAAAGTAAATTAATCTAATAAATGTGACTTTTTTAAGAAACTATTTTACAGTTATAGTGGTTTAAATCTTTTTTTTTTACCATATTGTAGTGAATATTTAAATAAATAATGCTTAATGCATAAAACGAAAGAAAGAAACAAACTCATCTTTATAATAAATGCTCAGAAAAATGTAAATAAATCAAGTAAATGTGACTTAAGTAAACAATTAGTTCATATTTTTCAATTATAGTGGTTTAAATCTTTATTTTTCCATCCTGCAGTGAACTAAAAATTAAATAAAAGAATAAATAAATAATAATATATCTTTAAACAGAGCGTTGTTTTGGATCAAATTTAATGCTAAATGCATAAAAAGAAAATAAATGTATTTATAATAAATGCTCAGTACAAAGTAAATAAATCAAGTTAATGTGACTTTTAAGTAAGCAATTAGTTCTTCTTTTTAAATTTTAGTGGTTTAAATCTTTCTTTTACCATCTTGTAGTGAATATTTAAATAAATTAATGAATAAATAAATAAATAAATAAATATTTTCTTACTTTTTTTAATAACTAATAAAATATATACTATATATAATATTATATATCATTTTTTAATTCACTATCCCTTTTAATAGTGTTGTTTTGGATACAATTTTATGTTAAATGCATAAAATGAAAAAACAAATTACTGAGCATTTATTATAAAGTTATTATTATAAAATGATACTTTTTTTCATTTTATGCATTTAGCATTAACTTATAAAAAAGATTTAAACCACTATAATTGAAAAATAAGGACTAATTGTTTAAAAGTTACAAGTTACATTTACTTTTCTTTATAATAAATGCTCAGTAAATAAATCAAGTTAATGTGGCTTTTTTAAAGTAAACAATTAGTCATTATTTTTCCATTTTAGTGGTTTAAATCTTTCTTTTACCGTCGTGTAGTTATTATTTTAATATATAAATATTTTATTACTTATATTAAATAACTAATAAAAATAAAATAGAATATATAATATTATACATAATTTATACATAACTGTCTCTTTAAATAGTGTTGTTTTAGATAAATTTAATGCTAAATGCATTTAAAAAAAAGTTTTTATAATAAATGCTCAGTATAAAGTAAATAAATCAAGTAAATGTTACCTTTTAAGTAAACGATTAGTCCTTATTTTTTTCAACAACAGCAGTTTAAATCTTTCTTTTACCATCTTGTAGGGAATGTTTGCAAGAAAAAGTTCACACCACACTGAGATTTACTGTATGAACAAAATGCATAAATAAATTGTTAAATAACTAATTAAAATAAAATAGTATATATAATATTACATATAATTTTTGAACGAACCATCCCTTTTAATAGTGTTGTTTTGAATAAAATTTAATGCTAAATGCATAAAAAGAAAAAAAGTCTTCATAATAAATGCTCAGTAAAAAGTAAATAAATCAAGTAAATGCTACCTTTCAAGTAAACAATTAGTCCTTACTTTTCAACTATAGTAGTTTAAATCTTTCTTTTACCATCTTGTAGTGAATATTTGCAAGGGAACAATATTGTATTAAAATATAAAATAAAATAAAAAGATTTACTTACTGAGCATTTATTATAAAGACATTTTTTGCCATCCGAACAAACATTGTATTCAAAGGGATAGTTCATTCGAAAATTACATATATAAAAAATTAAATATACTATTTTATTTTATTGGTTATTTAATAAAAGTAATACATTTGTTTATTTAGTTAGTTAGTTAGTTCATACAATGAATCTCAGTGTGGTATGAACTTTTTCTTGCAAATATTCACTACAGGGTTTGAACCAAAAAAAGTCACGTTTACTTGTCTTTGTAATAAATGCTAAGTAAATTAGTCGTTATTTTTCCATTTTAGTGGTTGAAATCTTTCTTTTACCCTCTTGTTGTGAATGTTTGCAAGAAAAACCTAGAATAAGCATTACATTTACAGCACAATCAGATTTAATAACTTGATAAGGCTACTAAAAAATATATAATATACATACATATATTAATTTATGAATAAAATTATACACTATAGTATACATATACTTGATAATAAAATATAATTACAAATATTAAAAAGATTTTTTTATGTTATTCATATTTTTAGAATACATATTGCATATAAAATTCACAATTTTATTTAAGAAGCAATTCTAATTATTGAAAAAGCGCTGTTTAAGTTATAAAATCATATGTATATATACTGTATATATATATTTACACACTTATTAGTTAGTTAGTTCATACAATGAATCTCAGTGTGGTATGAACTTTTTCTTGCAAATATTCACTACAGGATTTGAACCAAAAAAAGTCACGTTTACTTGTCTTTGTAATAAATGCTCAGTAAATTAGTCGTTATTTTTCCATTTTAGTGGTTGAAATCTTTCTTTTACCCTCTTGTTGTGAATGTTTGCAAGAAAAACCTAGAATAAGCATTACATTTACAGCACAATCAGATTTAATAACTCGATAAGGCTACTAAAAAAGCAAAGCACTGCACTTCTTAACTACAGCTGGACCAGAACCACATCCAGATGAGCTCCGCCGCGCTGTATTCGTCCATCTGCTGACTCTCCATCCAAAACTCTCCAAAACCACACCGCCGGACAGCGTTCAGCAGTAAATCAAACACTAATAAAGCAGACCAAACTGGAGCATCTTCAGATTATCGCCATCACCAGACAACCATCTGCCATTAGAAATGTTGGGAGTCTTTTTATAGTAAAGTCAGATTGTTAGGCCTGTGTTTGCTCCTGCACGGAATTAGCTGTATTAAAGGGATGGTTCGGAGTAGAATTGACTTCATTGCTATGCACTCCGAAGCCCATGTAAATACCCCATCCGAAGTTTTTTTTACCTTAGTCAAACATTTATGGAGATATTAGAGTTTTTCGAATTGCTTGTTACTGGAGTGAATGGGTACAGTGATGTATCTGTAAATTGCACCACTAAACGTGCAAGTAATCTTACCAAACTTGTACAGTAGTGTAAATAGATTATGTACTCACAAACGCTGCATCAGAACATTTGTAAGTCCACCATGAGTGTTTTAAAAACACTTTTTAGCCGATCCCTACTAGTCTCAAAAACTACAAATGGCGACACGTCGACGTCACTTCCCTGGTTTGAAAAAAAGCACGTAAAAGTCCTCCTTCAAGTTGACATGCACACAGATGTAGTAGGAGGACTTTTACTGCTTTTTTCAAACCAGGGAAGTGACGTCGACTTGTAGTTTCTGAGACTAGTAGTTCAAGTGTTAAAACACTCATGGTGGACTTACAAATGTTCTGATGCAGCGTTTGTGAGTACATACCTATTACACTACTGTACAAGTTTGGTAAGATTACTTGCACGTTTAGTGGTGCAATTACGAGATACATCACATGTACCATTCACTCCTGTAACAAGCAATTCGAAAACGCAATATCTCCATAAATGTTTGACTAAGGTAAAAAAAACTTTGGATGGGGTATTTACATGGGCTTCGGAGTGCATAGCAATGAAGTCAATTCTACTCCGAACCATCCCTTTAAAGCACCTCAACAAAAGCCACGGGTTTTGTAGCCACTAGAATATCAGGACAGAAAATCTCTCTCTGTGTCTCTCTGTCCTCAACTAACACTGACCGCTGAGACTCAAGGTCTCACTCTGACGTTCCAGTAAGAGAGAGACTGCGGTCCTTTAGCAGAGATGAATACAGTACGTGTGTCACTGAGAGGATTCAGCACAAAACAAAAATAACAGTGAAGACATCAGCTCAGAAAAGCAGGTGCAATTCACATTTTCACACAGAGAAACAAGCTGTGCTTCTTGCAATCTTAAGATCTGTATGAGTGGTTTTGTAAAAAGTGAACTGTTTACAGTGTAATCACAGACCTTTAAAGTCTTTAATCACTTTGTCTTTTTATTTTTTATAGTATATTACTACAGCATACGTATATATGTGACCCTGGACCACAAAACCAGTCTTAAGTAGCTCGGGTGTATTTGTTGCGATAGGCATAAAAAGCGTAGATTTTTCTTTTATGCCAAAAATCATTCGGATATTAAGTAAAGATCATTTTCCATGACAATATTTTGTACATTTCCTACCGTGAATATATTCAAAATACTTAATAAATTAGTAATATGCATTGCTAAGAACTTCATTTGGACAACTTTTTTTTGATAAAGATTTTTTGCACCCTCAGATAACAGATTTTCAAATAGTTGTATCTCGGCCAAATATTGTCCTTTTCTAACAAACCATACATCAGTTAAAAAAAAAAAAACCCTTAAGACTGGTTTTGTTGGTCCAGGGTCACATAGATATAAATGCTCTGTACAAAAACTGCTTAAAAAGCAAAATGTGATAACTTAAAAAATATATATTTTGTACATTTCCTATGATAAATATATAAAAACGTAGTGAAATTAGTCATATGCATTGCTAAGAACTTAATTTGGACAACTTAAAGGTAATTTTCTCAATATTTAGATTTTTATCACACCCTCTGATTTATAGTATACTATACACTATAATATACATATAGTTTGATAATAAAATATAATTATAAATATTAAAAAAGCTATGTATATTATTAAAAAAGTAATTATAATTATTTTCAAAAAGCACTGTTTAAGTTATGAAGACATACCATCTATCCATCTATATCTATATATACACACACACATACAGACACACACACATATGTGTAATAGTGTAATTTATATATATATATTCAGAATCAGTGATATAATATAAAAAATATAAAAAGATTTTACTAAATTAAGCACATTTTCAGTTACTTCCCCTAAAAAAAACATTTTTGTATAGTGCATTTATATCCATGTTGATGTTTATTACATGGAACATATAATATACATACATATATTAATTTATGAATAAATTTATACACTATACTTTGATATAATAAAATATAATTACAAATATTAAAAAGATTATTTTTTTATGTTATTCATATTTTAAAAAAAAGCGCTGTTTAAGTTATAAAATCATATATATATAATCTGTACATATATATATATATATATATAC
>NC_133375.1:42809180-42840062 GCF_049309525.1 Garra rufa
ACAAAAAATAAATTGTGCAGATTTCTTCAAATAAATAATATAATCTTGAATATTTTGTTTCCTTAAAATTAATTATGCATTTAGTCAATTCTTTATATAATCATATTTATATATTTCTTATATCAGTAAAAAAAAAAAAATAGAGGACCTCTGATGGTTAATACACAATTTTAATCTCACAATCTTAAAATGCTTTGTGTGTAACACACAAAATCCTTAATTCCAGATGCTTCTCTTCGTATGTAGCTCAAGTATTTTATATTTATATATCATCAGCCACAAGCTGTGAACTTTTAGACTAGACCTCTGTCTTGAGTGAACGAATCCACCTTCTCCATCTGGATGTTGGTGACCCGTCGGCATTAACTGACCGTCAGTGGGCCGCAGTAGCCACAACACTGGGCCTAAATCAAACAGAGGAGCGCAGGAGACACCCCAACAGCCCCTAAAGCCCTGAGCCTATTACAGCACATGTAAAGGGCCAGTAATCCCCGATTAGTCCAGAGAGAGAGACAGAGAAGCCGCCCCAGATGGCCTTTTCCGTGCGGACCGGACCATTGAGCACAGAGAGGGCAAAAAAACAGCTTGAGGTTTGGGAAGCACAGAGATCAGCAGCCAAACAAACACGGCTTTAGAAACAGATGCTAAATATCCTGGCGGGACACTGGAAATGAGCATTTCAACTTCTCAGTCAAACCGAACTGCGAGAGCGAACAGAAGAGCACAATTAAACGTTCTCAGGCGCTGAAAGCAACTGTCCGGGCCGATATTTATAACTTAACTGTTTCTGCGGACTTCCAAAGACACTCCAGGGTTCCTCTTAAGTCTTATTTATCTCATTAGGCCTTTAACACTGATTAATATGAATGCCGAATGTGTGCAGGAAGGTTTCTATGGAGGAGAGGAAGAGGGATTAAAGAGGAAAGGGTTTTGTGTCACTAGACAATGAGCCGATGGCTTTTTAAGCCCTTTAGTGACTCCACGCCATTACCTCATGAATGAGGGGACGCCGAGGAGACCGAGAGTCACTTCAGTCCCAGAGACGCTAAACAAACAAACCTCTGTCAGACGACCGCAACACCGCCGGCTTTTCCAGGTGAGGCTGCAAAATCTACAAGAGCAACATCAACAAACTTTTAGTTGCAAGATGTCAAACATACTTGACCACATGCTTAAGACAAAAGAAACTGGTTTATAAACCCAAGGCTTTTCTTTTTACACAACCAGTCAAGTTTGTCACATTTACTCGTTCTGTTTTATATCTTCTACATTTTACAAGAAAAAGTTAGAAATTGCACATTGCATCCATTCAAGTTATCCATTATAAAAAATAAATTATAAATAAATATAAACACTAAAATGAAGTAAAATAAAAATGGTTTTTAATTGGTATTATTATTATTATTATTTAAAAATATAATAATGTTTCTTGGTCTTTGACATTAAATACTTAAACCAGGGTTATTATAGTTAAATAAAACTGAAAGTTAATACATAAAATAAAATAAATGTTATTGCTTGAAATAAAAGAAATGTTATCTGAAATCAAATTAAACAAGCTTTTTATTTCAGCTTTTTTATTGATCTTTTTAATTTAGTTTTACTTCATGTACTAAAACAACTAAAACTACAACAGAAATAGAAATTAATAAGAGGTCTATAGAAATTAAAAACAACCAAAATTACTAAAAATGAAAAAAATAATAATAATAACAATAAATGGAAATGGAAATGGAAAAATAAAAACTCATTCAAAATATGAATAAAAACTGGAATAGTATATCAATGAAAAAATGCTAAAAATACTAAAAATAATAGTGGTCAAGAAATGTAAACATTTTTGGAAAATTGATATTTGTAATTTTATGTTTACTTCATATGATATTATGAGATATATATATAATACACATAAAAAATAAACATATAATATTCAAATGTTCATAAAATATATTTTTTTACAATTTTTATATAAATTATACAAATTTATATTTGAAATACAAATAAAAAAAGTTATATAAAATAAATATTTTTTTTTATTTAATACTATTTTAAATGTTTAAAATACAATACATTTAAAAATGAATGAAAATAATTTCTTTGTAAATAATTCATATGTTTGCACAACTTTTTGTCTACGAACTTAATTTGAAGCCTTTAAGCAGAAACCTTTAGATCTATATATAAAATAAAAATATAATGTTGATAATGTTAATAATATTATTAATGTTTATAAAATATTATTTTTGTACTATTTTAATATAAATTATAAATATGTATATTTTAAATACAAATGTGTATTTTTAATGTTATTTAATTCTATGTTAAAAGTTTCAAATATACACAAAAAAACCACATAAAATAAAATCAATACATGTTTTGTAAATAATTCATATGTGTGCACAACTTACATTTGTCTACAAACTTAATTTGAAGCCTTCAAGCAGAAACCCTTCAGTTCAAAAGTTCTTTAGATCTTGAGAAACTAATTCAATCGGGTATATCTGACAAAAACAAAATTGTATAATAAATAAATAAATAATATGTTTATAAAATATTACATTATATTTGTTACAATTTTAATATAAATTATAAAAATTTACATTTTAAATACAAATGTATATTTTTACATTTTTTATTTAATACCATTTAAAATGTTTAAAATATAACACATATAAAAACGAACACACAAAATAAAATAAATATTTTTTTTGTAATTAATTCATATGTGTGCACAACTTTTTGTCTACAAACTTAATTCGAAGCCTTTAAGCAGAAACCCTTCAGATCAAAAGCTCTTTAGATCTTGAGAAACATAAATTCGGTCAAGCGTTTCTGCGCTTGACGCAGGGGAACCCGAGTGTTTTGGGAAAGCGAAGGCAAATCACGTTCCTTTGTGCTTTGTGCACGGCTCCGACATCCTTACAACAACGGCGAGGGCTGATACTGTATCTCGGGTGCAACAAAACACCCCGGACCCATGGCGAAAGCCCCTCCGCCCCCGGAGGACTTCAAGAAGGACAAAGGCCGCTTCTGGGGTTAATCCTGTCGGCTTAGGGCTCGTCACAGACCCCGAGCTCCCAAATGTCACCTACATTGTTCGACGGCCGGTAGAAGCGGCCAGACACATGCATCTGTGAAACCCCGCTTGGCGTGGGAGAAAGCGGCGGCGAGGGAAATCGCCTCTGCCCTCCATTGTGACCCGTTCGCCGCGTCCCTGTAAACGCAGAGAGTATTACAAGCAGCACCATGAAGCGCTCTCCATTCACCCCCCTTCATCCTCTCCTGCTCTCCTTTTCTCTAAATGCATGCATACTTTCAGCCCGGGTTGTGGAGAGGCGACAGCGAGGGGAAACAATAGTGGCCTTTCAGAGCGGTCGAGGCCTGGCCGTGAGGAAGAGAGAGAGGAACCGGCCGCTCAATATTTGCAGCGGGCGGTCGGGAGAGCGGCGAGAGCTCGGCTTGTTTGTCTGTTTGTTTGGACGAGGAGCCGCTCGCCGGAGTAAACAGTGATGCACGTTAAAAATAATCAAAAGAAAACTCACTCTCTGCACTTATGAAATCTTACGGCGCGTTACCTGGCCGCCGACTCTCGCCAAACCCGTTTCAATTTCTGGAGAACTCGCCCGCAGCTGGAGACTGATTTATTTTCCTTAAACGGAGGTGTGAATGTGGAATGGCACGGGTGAAGCAGGCATGACCGATGCACCAGCCACACGGGCGTCATGCCACATTTAGACCAATGCAGCGTTACGAATAAAGCATTCGAACACTCAGAAACACTATGCGTCAAATATTAATTCACATTAAATGAATACAATAAATTGCACAAAAGCCGTGTTCAGTAAAACGTTCCTCTATTACTACCAGACGATGCACCGACATCTGTCTTGTGCATTTGCTTATTTTAAACCGTTTTTGATGGATGAGGCTTTTTAACTTTAGATTTTTACACATTTTTAAACATGCATTATAAATAAAGGCAAACAAAATGCAAAATGTTTAGTAAAATGACTATGCACAAAAGATACTAATATGTACACTTCAAGTAGAAATATGTTGTTTTAAGATACTAAAACACACCTTTTTTGGGTTCGCATTATTGCTTTTGCTTATTTTAAACATTTATTGCCAAATGAGGGTCTCAAGTTTCAAATATTAATTCATATTAAACATGCATTATGAGTAAAACCAAATAAAATGCACTTTACAACAGTCTTGTTCGGTAAAATGACTGCACAAAGATATAATGTACACTTCAGGCAGTAATATGTTCTTTTAAGATACTAAAACACACCTTTTCGGGGTTTGCATGATTGCATTTGCTTTTTTTAACCATTTATCACTGAATGAGGCTCTCAACTTTCAATTTTTATTCAATTTTAAACATGCATTATGAATAAAAACTAATTTAAAAAAAATTCACTTTACTTTTTTTTGCTTTACAAGTTCTATTACTACTAGACTATGACCAAAAGATACTAATATGTACACTTCAGGTAGAAATATGTTCTTTTAAGGCACTAAAATGTACCTTTTAGGGGTTTGCATTTTTGCAATTGCTTATTTTGAGCATTTTTTGCCAGATGAGGCTCTCAAGTTTCAAATACTAATTCATATTAAACATGCATATGAATAAAAGCAAATAAAATAAACTGCATTACATCACAAGAGTCTTGTTTAGTAAAAGGATCTTGCTTTACACGTTCCATTACAACCAGACAATGCACAAAAGATACTAATATGAACACTTAAGGTAGAAATATGTTCTTTTAAGGCACTAAAATGTACCTTTTAGGGGTTTGCATTTTTGCAATTGCTTATTTTGAGCATTTTTTGCCAGATGAGGCTCTCAAGTTTCAAATACTAATTCATATTAAACATGCATATGAATAAAAGCAAATAAAATAAACTGCATTACATCACAAGAGTCTTGTTTAGTAAAAGGATCTTGCTTTACACGTTCCATTACAACCAGACAATGCACAAAAGATACTAATATGAACACTTAAGGTAGAAATATGTTCTTTTAAGGTACTAAAACACACCTTTGTTTGGTTTGCATTATTGCATTTTCTTATTTAAAAAAAATGTGCCAAATGAGGGTCTCAAGTTTTAAATATTAATAAATACTAAACATGCATTATGACTAAAACCAAAATAAAATTAAATCCACTTTACAACAGTCGCACAATGCTTTTTGAGTTCTTTGATTACCAGACTATGCATAAAAAAATAGCAGAAATATGTATCTTTAAGGAACTAAAACACACCTTTTAGGGGTTTGCATTATTGCATTTGCTTCATTTAACCATTTATTGTTTGATGTGGCTCTCAACTTTCAATTATTAATCACTTTTAAACATGCATTATGAATCAAAACAAATTCAATAAAATGCACTTTACTTTTTCTTGCTTTATACGTTCTATTACTACCAGACTATGCACAAAAGATACTAATATGTGCACTCCAGGTAGAAATGTGTTTCTTTAAGGTACTAAAACACACCTTTTAGGTGTTTGTATTTTTGCATTTGCTTATTTTAACAATTTTTTGCCAGATAAGAACCTTAAGTTTCAGATGTTAATTCATATTAAACATGCATTATGAATAAAACCAAATAGAATAAAATCCACTGAAAAAAGCCTTATGATTTATATTACTACAAGACTACACACAAAAGATACTACTATGTACACTTTAGGTAGGAATATGTTCCTTTAAAGTACTACAACGCACCTTTTAGGGGTTTGCATTATTGCATGTGCATATTTTAAGCATTTTTTCTCTCAATTTTAAATAATAATACATTTTAAGCATAATTAAAACCAAATAAATGTCTCGTTCAGTAAAAAGATCTTGCTTTACAAGGTCTTTTACAACCAGACTATGCACAAAATACACTCCAGGTAGAAATATGTTCCTTTAAGGTACTGAAACGCACCTTTTAGGGGTTTGCCTTAATGCATTTGCATTTGTTAACCCTTTTTTGCTAAATGAGCCTCAAGTTTCAAATATTAATTCATATTAAACATGCATATGAATAAAACCAGATTGCATTACTTCAAAGGAGTCATGCTCCGTAAAAGGATCTTGCTTTACGAGCTCCATTACTAGCAGACGATGCACGTATATCATATATATGTAATGGTATATGTTTTGGTGCAAATATATACATTTAAGTTACTTAAAAGCATCTTTTGAGGGGTAAACAAGGTGCAATGGTCATCTCAGTGAGAGTTTTTGTACTTTGCATTTGCTTATTTTAGACTCTCAAATATCAAAATTTAAAAAATGCGTTCCAAATAAAACCAAACAAAGAAATTGCATTACTTAACAACAGTCCTGTTCAGTGAAAGGATCTTGCTTTATAAGCACTAAGATGATGCACAAACTATTTTAACCATTATCTATTGGCTCTCAAGCGTCAAATACTAATTCACATTGAAGATGCATCACAAACAAATCCAGATAAATCAAATAAATTGAATAAACTTCACAAAAGTCTTTTGCCTTTCAAAAGTTGTTCCTCTAGTACTACCACTTTTTGCTGGATGAGGCTCTCAACCTTCAAATACTGATTCATATTACATATGCATTACGAATAAAACCAAGTAAAATGAATTGCAATGCTTTCTCTATGACTACCAGATGATGCACAAACATAAAAATGTAAAATATACCATTTAGGTACTAATGTAAGCGAAAATATGTACCATTAAAGGTACTAAGCTGCATCTTTGGGGATAAATAAGGTACAAAGGTGTACCTTTTCAAAGGGTAATCATCTCAAAGACAGCTTTTGCACATTTTTTTGCATGCATTTGCTCATTTTAATCATAATTTGCTGGATAAGGCTCTCACATTTCAACACTATATATGCATTATAAATAAAACCAAACACTTTAAAAAAGTCTAGTTCAGTAAAAGGATCTTGCTTTGCAAGCACTAAAACACTTGTGTGTGTGTTTTACCCATTATCCGTTGGCTCTCAAGCTTCAAATACTAATTCATTTTGAATATGCATCACACATAAATCCAGATAAATAAAACAAAAAAGCTGTTCCTCTATTACTACCGGTTTTTAAATATTGATTCATATTACATATGCATTATGAATAAAAAAAACTAATAAAATAAATTGCATTGCTTTACAATCTTGTTCAGTAAAAGTATCTTGCTCTATTACTACCAGACAATGCACAAACATAAATGTGACCCTGGACCACAAAACCAGTCTTAAGTGGCTCAGGTATATTTGTAGCAATAGCCAAAAATGCATTGCATTGATCAATATAATCGATTTGTCTTTTATGCCAAAAATCATTAGCATATTAAATAAAGATCATGTTCCATGAAGATATTTTATAAATTTCCTACAGTAAATATATTTTTGGTTATTAATATGCATTGCAAAGAACTTAATTTGGACAACTTTAAAGACGATTTACTCAATATTTAGATTTTTTTGCACCCTCAGATTGCAGATTTTCAAATAGTTGCATGTCTGCCAAATATTGTCAAATCCTACAAATCATACATCAATGACAAGCATATTTATTCAGCTTTCAGATGATGTATAAATCTCAATTTCAAAAAATTCACCCTTATGACTGGTTTTGTGGCCCAGGATCCCAAATATGTCAAATATACCATTTAAGTATTAATTTAGGCAAAAATATGTGCCTTCATAGTACTAAAATGCATCTTTTGGGGGTAAATAAGGTGCAAAGGCATACCTTTTGAAAGAATATCATCCCAATGACAGCGTTTTTCAATGCATTAGCATATTTTAACAATGATTTGCTGGAGAAGGTGCTCAGATTTCAAATATTAAATATGCATTATGAATAAAACCTAACAAAACAAAATGCATTGTTTACAACAGCCTTGTTTGGTAAAATAATCTCTTTTAATGCACAGAGAACATCTGTCTTGTGCACGCTCTGAGAATAAAGGTACGAAAGGCGTCACTAGGGCGGAACCCTTTCAAAAGGTACTAATTTGTAGCATTCAGGTACTAATTTAGGTACAAATATGTGCCTTTAAGGTACTAAAACACACCTTTTTGGGGTAAATAAGCTACAAAGGTCTACCTTTTCAGTTTTCGTACCTTTTTTTAAATGCATTTGCTTATTTTAACCATTATTTGGTAGATGAGGCTCTTACGTTTCAAAAATTAATTCATATTAAGCATGCATCATGAATAAAAGCAAATAAAATAAACTGCACTAACTTCACAAAAGTTCTTCAAACGCTCCTCTATTGCTACCAGATGAAGCGCAAACATCTGACTTATGCATTTGTTTATTTTAATCATTATTTGCTGGATGTGGCTCTCAAGCTTTGAATATAAATTATGCATTATCAATAAAACCAAATAAAACAAAATGCATGGCAACAGTCTTGTTTAGTAAAGGTTCTTTAGAAGCTCTACCAAAACATCTGTCTTGTGCATTTGTTGTTTTTTAACCATTATTTGCTGGATGTGGCTCTCACGCTTTGAATATTAACTATGCATTATAATAAAACCAAATAAAACAATGCATGCATGACAACAGTCTAGTTCTTTAGAAGCTCTACCAAAGCTGATGCACAAAACATGCAACAAAACCAAAACCTGCAGCACAAGGGCGTATTTGACTCACATTCCTCCGTTGCACATTAAAAGTGGACCAGAAGATTAAGGCATTTGGCTTTAGATTAAACACACAACCCAATAAGAGTCTGGGCTAAATTAATTACATAAATCTAATTACACGAGAGAATCATCTAGAATGCTGCTGATAATAAATTCGTCCAAAGTGAACTGCACGGCAAAAAACCTGCGGCAGCTGCGTGTCTCCAGCGTTCGCTCATGTACGTCTAATCCAGAGCGGAATGGACCGTCAGAGTCCCAGCAGATCGACACCGACGCACTGCCATCAAAGTTTACAAAGCCTTATCCTGAGAAAGCATTTTATGTATCTAAAAACAACAGACAGTAAATCCCTGGCTCCTTCTCTCTTATTAAATAAAGAACTGTTGCGTTGCACAAACGTCCCGCTGCCTTTTCAAGCACCTAATGAGCTGCTGCAGGAGAACCGTGAAGTTATTTTTCGAATCCACTGTCATCCCAAGTCTCTGTTTTACAAATCTGCTGTCCTTTATGTCATCGTCTGTTGTTTAAAATCATCACAGTAATCGTTCTCCAGAACAGGTTTCTCATGGACCTGCTGAACTCTCCAGTACGTAAACCATCTTGGAGAATGAATTTCGACAGCAAAAAGGCACGGCACATTTTACATACCGCGGGAGAAGTTTTACAAGGCTAAAAGAGGAAAATAGGCAGTGTCAAAACTAGTCAAGTCAGTCCCAATTGCAGCAGGATCCGTTTAAGACTGAAGAATAAGAGGTTCTGTTTTCATATTTGGAGCAGCAGTCAGAAATGGCTGTAGAAAGCAAACAGGAACGCCACATGCATGAGGAACAGACCATGTTTTATGTTTCTCAGCTGAGCTGGATCATGCATTGCTGTACATTTTAAGCTGTAACAATAAAGAGAGATTTAAGAGGTGCTAAAATGCACATAAAATACATGCAAGTACATATAAACTGCTACATGTGGAGTTTGCAGAGGTCAGAAAGGTTCAATTCTATGTGGTTAAACAATGGTGGGAACTTCTTTGTCTTAAAAATTAATCTGGGATAAATCATGCAAAACGGCAGAAGTACACAAAATAGTTTCTGCAAACAAAAATTTAATAGAAAGTACTTTAAAAAAATGCTAAATAATATATATTTAATAAAAAATTATATTTTATCCCAAATTTGTTTTGCAAATGAAATTGTAATAAATGCAATTAAAAGATTTACATTTTTTTAAAAAGTTATTATTTTTTAAAAATTATATGCATTTTAAAATATATAGAGAGAGATATTTAGAATGTGGTTAAACAATGGTGGGAACTTCTTTGTCTTAAAAATTAATCTGGGATAAATCATGCAAAGTGGAAGAAGTATGCAAAATAGTTTTTGCAAACAAAACTTTAATAGAAAGTACTTTACAAAATGCTAAATAAAAAATATTTTATTATTACAAACAAAACTTTAATAAACAATTATGCATTATGTTTAATTTTTAAAAAATTGCAAATAAATTAATAAATGCAAATAAAAAATATGTTTTTTAAAAGTAATTATTTTTTTTTAATTACATGCATTACAAAATACATAAATCTATATATAGAGAGAGAGAGATTTAGAATGTGGCTAAACTTCTCTCTCACAAAAATTCTTCTGAGATAAATCATGCAAAGCGGAAGTAGTATGCAAAATAGTTTTTGCAAACAAAACTTTAATAGAAAGTACTTTAAAAAATACTTTATTATTACAAACAAAGCTTTAATAAATAATTATGCATACTGTTTAATTTTGAATACATTTAATATAAATTATATTTTTATCCCCAAAAATTTAATAAATGCAAATAAAAAGATTTACATTTTTTTAAAAGTAATTATTTGAAAAAAATGATATGCATTTTAAAATATACATATATAGAGATTTGCAATTGTTTTTAAGGTAGTTTTACGGCAAGTGCTCCCGTAAACACAGTCGTCCCATAAACGCCGGATGGTCCTGCACATTTAAGTCGAGTGGGAACACATTTCTGACTGGTTCATCATGGAACATTTTCGCAAGCAACCCAACTATCGTGTTACAGCCGAATATATGTGGGGTTTCCGTTCGGAGAGCGTGTGACCCCTTCGCCTGGGTCTCCAGCGGAGAAGCCGCACAGCCAGAATGAAGCTCCTGAAATATCTAATTGTATTCATTCATTTTCTCTGCGCAGCATGGCACTGAGAAATAAAGAGAGTCGCAGCTAAAGTGGAAGGAAGTCAGAGGGAAATCTGGCTGGCGGGGTTTCTCGAGCATGGGAAACGGTGCGCGTCTCCTCATTACGGCTGTTTAGTGTGCCAAAGGTGCAGCGAGTAATTAACCAATTAACGATTCATACTTAGAACGGAGATGCGGACAGCCAGCAGACGCCCGAGTCGATCTATATGCCCTTCTGATATTCAGTCGGAGCTTGTGAGATGAATACAAAGAGAGCGGATGCACTACTGAAATTTTCTAAAGTTCCAGATGGGAAATAATTCATTCTGGTCCATGAAATTTTACGTCCATGTGTTCATAATATGTCCTGCATGCATGTCTTTTTCAGATCATTGTGAGGGTGTATGAGTCTTACAAACAAGATTACTGGACATCAAAATGAGAAAGTCACAAATGATCCTTTCTGTGAGACTATCTGCCTCCCTCAAGCAAAAACAAGACAATAAAAGACTTCGGAAACCACTGGATTCTTATAGGCCTTGACGTGAATCACTGCAAACCATCTGGGCTTCTGGGAACTGGCTTATTTCCCCAAAAACATGGAGAAAAAAATACGTGACTTTAGATTCTGAAACATTTATTTTTCACGCACTTTTTTCTTAATTATGCAACAAAATGATCAACCGCTTTTCAGCGTCACAAATGAAAATGAAACCTGACTTTGCATTTTGTCCCTGTTTAAACAAAGTGTCACATAAATAAACTGCGCCCTCGAAGCAGGAGAGAAATTCTGACCGCAAAACTTCTCATCAGCAGAGATCTATTCGCTCTGACAGCAGTCAGCCGCTTGCAAACAAGTTTTAAATATGATATGCAACTATTCTTTAAGCTGTACGGGAAAAAAATAAGACTTTGCTACTTTTATGAAAAGCGTAAACGTGTGGATATGCAATCAAAATTTGATCTTTTTAATAACAAAGCAAGCAAAATAGTGACTAGAACTGAAATAAATAAACCAAACATCAACAGTCATTCAGAGAGTCAAGTTATATTCTATAGCCAATGTTAGGTTATTTTCTTTCGCTTTAAAATGAACTTTTATATTAGCAAAAAACTGCTTTATTAAATGCATCTAAATAATATTTAAATGCATTCAGCACTTTTTAACACTGCAAGATATTTTAACATGCATTTATTTATTTATTTATTTGAACTGAGAATTGCAAAGTCATTTACAGTTGTGTTCAGTCCTGAGAAGCAGATCTCAATTGCTTTCCTTCACCGTGCGTCTCTTTTAATATCCACAAAAACAGCACACACCTGCTTTTTAACTAAGGTTTGATTGAAAAATAATTTCAGGATAACATATAGCCTTTATGAATTAGTTTATATATTACAGTATTTCAGAGTTTGACTGTGCATCACTGAATCGACGCTTCAAAGCCATGCACAAGAATTAATTTACAGTGCAACCTTTGTTTATCGGAAATAGCGTTCGATTAGGCGATTTATAGGTTTCAGTACAGCAATGTCAACACTTATGCAAATATAAATATGTATCATATCAACTGTAATTGTGTTCAGAAACCACCTGAATGAGAATTAAAGACTGTAGGGAACCAAACACTGAAGTAAGCTTAGAGACGGAACGTAGAGGGCCGAAACTCTATCTTAAGTCGATTTGTCAATAAATGCGTGGCATCGAATACAATTCATGGCATTTTTTAAAAAGAAAAATCAGCGTTATTTTTATTTTTTTTCCAACTGTTTAATCTTTTGCTGACACTTTTTGTTTATGATACAAAATATGCATTCATAAAACTAAACAGAATTAGATATTGTTCCGCGCATTAGTTGCAGATACGCGGCATCTATAAAGCGCTTGTTATATAGCTCATATAAACAACGCTTGCCGACTTAAAATAATAATTCTATTATTTTTGAGTAGCTATAAACCTGCATGGATGTTAAACATCTCTCTATAAATGCAAAGTGAAAGTGTCACGTATTCAAAGTTCGCGCAAAGCAGCGGCGATTCTAAAGACAGAGATCCGCTCACCTGGGGTTGGTTCGGTTCCAGTAGACCGCGTATCGATCAGCCATCACCTTTGAGCTGGGCTCTTGACTAAATACACACATCCACAGAATCACACCCACGAATATGATCATTTCCACTTGCAGCATCACTACGGCTCACTTGGACACGTATATTCCTCTTGCTTCAGTCGAGTTTCATTCACATCTGTGGCGACGCGGCTGATGTCAGACAGTGGAGCAAGTGTTGAGATGTCCACGATCTTGTCAGTGGTGTGAATGTCCGCACTACGGTCAATAACTGTGGTCTGCGCCGCTGGAGAGACAAAAAAAATTCACCCAGTCAGTGTTTAGGGTTCATTCTTTTGTAAAACAAAAGAAGCACGCATCCAACTACAAAGCAGAAGCGCGGTGTTTAGTCCGAGAGAGAGCGCGAGAGAGAGTCCGTGCGGAGAGATTTGAAGAAGTTGCCCGGCGGAGACAGAAGCTCAGACAGATCTCAGAGAGATGGAGAGCTGAAGTCCGTTCAGAGAAACGCAGAGCTCGATAAACACACCCGCGTTCCGGACGCGCGCGTCACACTCCGTCATTCTAAAATGCGGGAGAGATGAAGGAGCGCGCGGGTCATCTGTTAGTTCATGTGCTTTCGGTTCTGCAGGAGGTGTGATGATGATGTGAACCCAGCGCCGCTCACTGCGAATGTGTGTTCGGTTACAGCGGAGCGCAGGGGAAGCCCATTGGTCGGAATTTGGGTGGGCGGGACGCTAACAACGCAAACCACGCCCACAAGCCTGCACTTCATAAATATAAACTAAAGAGAGATAAACAATCGATGTATATAGATAGACAGACTGATAGATACTAAATAATACTCTAACATATTATTTAAAACCAAATATTATAAACAAAATTTAAATATACGCAAAATCCAAAAATAAAGATTTATTTTATGCAAAAAAAAATATTCAATAGGATATTAAGATCATGTTCCATTAAGACATTTTATAAATTTCCTACCACATATATATCAAAACTTAATTTTTGAGGAGTAATATGCATTGCTGAGAACTTCATTTGGACAACTTTAAAGGTGATTTTCGCAATATTTAGATTTTTTTTTTTTTGCACCCTCAGATTACAGATTTCAAATAGTTGCATCTCAACTGAATATTGTCCTATCCTAACAAACCATGCATTATTGGAAAGCTTATTTATTCAAATCTTAATTTTTCAAAAATTTACCTTTATGACTAGTTTTGTGGTGCAGGGTCAGAGTACAGAGTTTTATGCTAAAAATCATTAGGATATTAAGTAAAGTTTATGTTCCATGAAGACATTTGGTAAATGTCCTACCGCAAATATATCAAAACTTAATTTTTGATTAGTGATATGCATTGCTGAGAACTTCATTTGAATAACTTTAAAGGTAATTTTCTTAATATTTTTGCACACTCAGATTCCAGATTTTGAACAGTTGCATCTCGGCTGAATTTTGTCCTATCCTAGCAAACCATGCATCAATGGAGAGCTTATTTATTCAAATCCTCTTCTTTTTTTTTTACACTTATGGCTGGTTTTGTGGTACAGGGTAAGGGTATAGGGCTTGATGCCAAAAATTATTAGGATATTAAGTAAAGATCATGGTTAATCCACATCAATGGTGACATTAAAATATATTTTAGGCTTAATATGTGCATTGCGCATTTAATTGCAATTTTTAAATCAGTAAGTTTTAAGCAATATGTCAGTAAATATGTTAATAGACGTAATCTACACTTAGTATATATATATATATATATATATATAAACATTTAAATGATTTTTTTACAGGGTTGATTTTAAACCATGCTTTTAAATTGTATGTGTTACTCAAAAACATGTACTGCAAGTAAATAATACAATAAATATTGTGTAGATGCCATATATGCATAATTAATAATGTGGCACTCACTCAATGGCTTGGTACAAAATATGCAATGATAGTTACATTCTATGGAATGGTTTTTTTTTTTTTTTTTTTTTTTGAATATGAATGTATAATTTTAAGGAGAAAATAAACTCCTGATGTAACAAAATTGCAACAAAAGCAATGATAAAACAGTGTAAATACAGCTGGGGGAAAAAGAAACACTATTAAATATTCATGCCCCAGTGCATAATAGGAACACCAGTATTAAAAAAGTTGAGTAGGTTTTACTTAATTTTATTTAATGCTTTAATTTTTACAAGCTTGAACTGAGTACTAATATAGAATCGACTTTATTTATGTAGAATTTACATTTGTTTTTCTGTAGTATTTATTTATTTATCAAAATTTAATTGAATATTAATTTTTATCAGTGTACTATATATTATAAAACAAAAAATACTATCAATTTGAAAAAAACTATAAAAGTGTAAATATAATAAAACAGTAAAACACAAATGTGAGCCTGGAGCACAAAACCAGTCATAAGGGTCAATTTTGTGAAATATAATTTTATACATCTGAAATGCTGAATAAATAAGTTTTCCGTTGATGTATGGTTTGTTAGTATAGGTACAGAGATACAACTGTAATCTGAGGGTGCAAAAAAAAAAAAATAAACACTGAGAAAATTGCATTTAAAGTTGTCCAAATGAAGTTCTTAGCAATGCATATCACTAAACAAAAATTACATTTTGATATATTCAAGGTAGGAAATTTACAAAATATCTGATTGGAACATCTTTAATGATTTTTGGAATAAAAGAAAAATTGATCTTTTTTGGAGCATAAAACCAGTCATATAGGACACATTAGTGAAATTGCGATTTATACATCTGAAATGCATCTAAAAGCTTATTAATATTCATGCCCCAGTGCATGAAAGGAACACCAGTGTTAAAAAAGTTGAGTAGGTTTTACTTAATTTTATTCAATGCTTTAATTTTTACAAGCTTGAAACTGAGTAATTGAGATTTATTTATACAGTAGAAATGTACAAATGTGACCCTGGACCACAAAACCAGTCTTAAGTCGCTGGGGTATATTTGTAGCAATAGCCAAAAATACATTGTATGGGTCAAAATTATTGATTTTTCTTTTATGCCAAAAATCATTAGGAAATTAAGTAAAGATCATGTTCCATGAAGATTTTTTGTAAAATTCCTACTGTAAACCTATCAAAATGTAATTTTTGATTGGTAATATGCATTGTTCAGAACTTAATTTGGACAACTTTAAAGGTGTTTTTCTCAGTATTTTGATTTTTTGCACCCTTAGATTTCAGATTTTCAAACAGATGTATCTCGGCCAAATATTGTCCTATCCTAACAATCCACACATCAATAGAAAGCTTATTTATTGAGCTTTCATATGATGTATATATCTCAGTTTTGTAAAATTTAACCTTATGACTGGTTTTGTGGTCCAGGGTCACAAATATCTAACTGGGACATGATCTTTACTAATTATCCTAATGATTTTGGGCATAAAAGAAAAATTGATCATTTTGACCCAAACTACTTAAAACTGCTTTTGACAGACAGATTGACACTCTATTTAAATATAGAAAAATATAAAAACTATTAATAAAGAACAGCTTATTTTCCAAAAGCATTTACTAGCGATATTAAATATTGTATGACTGTGTGCTGAGCTGATGCCAGCGTGTGCAAAGTGTCATACAAATGCACCTAATCTACGGCCGGAGGCACAAACACACCAAAAATGAGCTGCGAGCGACGCCGGAAAATATACAGTGGCTAAATATTTACTCAATTATAGGAATTATGTAAATGTCAAGCGATCCTCGACCTCTGTGTCATCATACACTAAATATTAGATCCACTCTGAGACTTTGGGAAACGTCTGGCCGCTCAACCTGTTGCCGTAAAGAATTGGGACGACCTTCACGAGCGGCCTGTTTGTGGAGCGAGTGCTTTCGGATGCACTTGGCCTTCAGACAGAGCGAGAGGGGCGCCGCTCCAAATTACACAGCTCCTCCGGCGGAGGCCAGTTGTCCCCTATATTCTGGTCACATCGAGCAGCGGGAGGGTGGTTCGGGGGGATGAGGTCATCGCACCAGCAGCAGCCTTTCTGCAATCTCTCCTCGCCGAACAGCCGCGTTCTCCCGCTGCGCTGCGTACAGACCGCATGTTGCCTCCATCTGATTTCAAAGCGAAAGATGATATTCCTCGCGTTCGCCTTTCACCCAACCCTCGGCATCACAATAGGCATTTCGATTACTTGTTATGCCATATAATTTTCCGCCGAAGGCAGAGCTGTCAAAGAAACAGACAAGTTTGAACCCTCATCGCAGAGACAAATTTATCGTGATTGATTGTTATTGTATATGGAGGTGCAGAAAGCGATTCTATCACGCAGAGGGGAAAAAAAAATAAAAAAAAAGACTTTTGTGCGAGATGGAAAATCATCCTCCTCTCTGATAAAGTTCACAGAGATATGAGTTTTCCAAGAGTAAGTGCCAATAAATAACTACACACAAATAATTAATGACCCTCAAGATAAATGATGTTCAGCAACTAATGGCTGTGAGACTGAAACCCAAGAACAGCATCAGAGAACTGCTTACTGATGCTGATATATCGAACACAAGGCTGTCTGGATGAAGCACTTCACTGGTTTTAGACATGTGTGCTTATGTTGATTCAGTGGATGGTTTAAAACGCCTACCTTTTTCAGTTAAAGCGATAGTTCGGCCAAAAATGAAAACGTACTCACCCTCGGGCCGTACGAGATGTAGGTGACTCGCTTTCTTTAGTAGAGCAGTGATTCTTGGTGACTCATAAAATGCAAGACAGTGGCCCGTCTTTGAGAATAAAAAGGAACACAAAATTTAACCCTCTGGGCCTCTTCGGTCATTTTTTACCGAAAAATTTTATGTTTTGAATTTTTAAAAATCGTAGCTTCATCAGAATGAGATGACACTTGGTGACTTTTGTTGCATTAGCTATGTGAGTACAAAAAAAAAAAAATCAGTGACATGATTCGGATATGTTAAAGGGTCAAAAAAAAAATAGTCACACTTGGCTCCTTCGCGGTCAAAAATGACCGACATAGGAAATGAATGGGAAATACGAAAAAATGTGATAATTCAGATAATCTTTTGGTAATACAAGCTACAAATGAGCAACTGTGCTGAAAAGAAGTGTTCAGCAAGCAAGGACTGACACTCTAAAATAACAAAAGTACAGAACTGACACACACACGCGCACACACACACACACACACACAGACACACACACAGACACACAGAAATAAGCAGAAAAATGCAAAACCTGATATTTATCCAATCAAAAAAATATCTAAACCTTGCCAAAATTTTTCTTTTAGAATGTCTGAATATATTTCTAAATGCAAAGCCTAATAAAATTAAGAAACAATAAAAAGAAAAAAAAAAACAATAGGAATCCCAAAGCCCCTGTATATATGTATATAGGGAGATACAGGAGTTTACATGGCATTACACAAGTTTTTATTTTTTATGCCACTAGATGGTGCAATTTTCACTTAAAAAAATGGATTTTAAATGCTTTTACTCTATTTTAATGTGAAATGTTGTATTTATTGAAAAATAATAAATACATATTTAATTAAAAAATATAATATAAAATATAAATCTACTGGGAAAAAATTGCTCATTAAAACTGTATAAATATTGCACAGATTCATAAAAAATGCTAAAAATTCTAAATAATAATTACAAAATATTATTGAACAAAAATATATTTAATTGATTTTCCTGAAGAAAAAAAAAGTTACTTTTTAAGGCTTCGGTCACTTTTGACCGCGAGGGAGCCAAGTGGGAGGCCCAGAGGGTTAAACC
The DNA here is from genome assembly GCF_049309525.1 of Garra rufa. Taxonomy (NCBI): domain Eukaryota; kingdom Metazoa; phylum Chordata; class Actinopteri; order Cypriniformes; family Cyprinidae; genus Garra; species Garra rufa. The sequence continues at coordinate 42,827,841 of NC_133375.1, forward strand.
CATGGCTCCTGATGACATATTGAAGTCTTACGAAGCAAAATGATCGGTCTGTGTGAGAATCTAAACTTTATTTACAACATAATTACCTGTAATCCAGAGCTTTGGACAAATAGGGGAAACCTGATTCTTTTGGACAGTTTGAATCACTAGTTAACGGAACGTATACTCGATTATATTAATAAAGCACCCAATAATGATGAAAAATGTGGATGTTTTAAATGTCTGAAGCATTAGTGAGTGAGTGATAAAGTTTTACATAAACAACCTTTTTACATAAACAATGTGAAACCATATAAACATTAATTTCGTGGCCCTTATTTCCCCCAAATTCCGTTTTATTTTTTTCTAAATTCCATTTTTTTCCATTTTAACTTTTCTGGATTCCATTTTTTTCCAGTTGAAATTTTTCTGAGCTTCTTTTTAACATGTCTAATGAATTAAAATCACGAAACTTACACAATTTTACATCAATTTATTAAAAGTTTAGCAAAAATTATAGGTTTAGGGCCCTAAGAAATGTTTGATTTCTCTCACTATACGTTCTATTGTTACCAAATGTTGTGTTTTAGCACGTCTAATTATTTGAAATCATAAAAACAACTTAATTTATTTAAACTTATTCTTAAAATAGTCTTATGAAATGTTGTTTTTTTTACCCTAAGAAATTCTGTGCTGTGTACTTTTCATTTTTCTGGTTATCAAATGTAGGCATAAAACATTAATTTCATTCATCTTTTAATTACTGAAAATTAAACTTTATTTTTTTGGCAAACAAAGCGGATTTATTATTAAAATTCAAAGAAATGTTGAGTGATTATTATTATTATTCATTTAAAAAAAATGAAGTTTTATTAATTTTAGTAGTAGTATGTACATTTTACAGAACAACAGTTTTGTATTTCTGCCAGAATGTCTTTAAGTTAAACCGAACTTTTATTTTGATGGGTTGCCGTGAATACCTTTAAATTCTGTGTGATATGACGCTAGGTTACTCAAACGAAACAGTAAAGTGCTCATGAAGTAACTCTCAGAGCAGTTCTGGAGATGGTGTTTACATATTTCTGTCCTCATTTAGCGAGACAACAGCATGCTTCAGTATGTGTGTAGTAAACAAAACTGTGCATCTGCGCCATTCGTTAATGCAGAACATGCAGAATTCATATTTAAATAGTATTTAGGCGGCTTAATATTTAGAGATAGTAGTCCATATCGTGATTTAAGTGCAATGACACGAAATCATGCTTTTATGACTGGATTCTGCATTTTCCACATTGTAGAAATCATAGGGCCCTACTTTATTCAAGTGTTTGGTTCACACAGTCCAGAGTCGAACTGTTTCCTTTCAGTGACTTTTAGAGGAACTGTAGCACTGAATCAGCTCATTATATGATCAGATATATTGCAATATTTTGAGTTGGAGCGACTGTCATGCGTCTAAAAGCAAGTTTTGATTGAGCAACTAGTAGATCTATGCTGCTCAAGTCATGAACTGATTCAGATGCTTCAGTCTGATTTGGTGAACTGATTCATCTTGTTCACTAAAAAGAACCAGTTCAAAAGAATTAATCATTTGTGAAAAGAACAACTTCAGACCATTTGCCTGAGACTCTGATTACAGGTGATAATGTGGTAAATAATGTTACGTTTCTTGCACAGACCGAACGTTTCACTTCTTAAGACCTCAATATATATCGTCAAGAGCCTATGGTAATAATTTTGTGTTCCCTGTACGGTTGAGGACAAAAGTTTACACCCCCCTTTCAGAATCTGCTAAATAAGAGGGATAATACAAAATGCATGTTATTGTTTATTTAATACTGACCTGAATAAGATATTCCACATAAAAGCTGTTAACAACATAAATGTTGAATTTATAAAAATGACCCCATTCAAAAGTTTACACCCCCTTGATTTTTAATACTGTGTTGTTACCTGAAAGATCCACCGTTGTGTTTTTTTTGTTTAGTGATAGTTGTTCATGAGTCCCTTGTTTGTCCTGAACAGTTAAACTGCCCGCTGTTCTTCAGAAAAATCCTTTAGGTCTCACAAATTCTGTGGTTTTCCAGCCTTTTTGTATATTTGAACCCTTTCCAACAATGACTGTGTGACTTGGAGATCCATCTTTTCACACTGAGGACAAGTGAAAAGTGTAAAAAAGATGGATCTCAAAATCATACAGTAAGTGTTGGAAAGGGTTCAAATATACAAAATGCTGGAAAACCACAGAATTTGTGAGACCTAAAGGATTTTTCTGAAGAATAGCGGGCAGTTTAACTGTTCAGGACAAACAAGGGACTCATGAACAACTATCACTAAACAAACAAAAAAAAAAAAACACACACACACAGCTGTGGATAATTCAGGTAACAACACAGTATTAAAGAATCAAGGGGATTTAATCTTTCGAATGGTGTCATTTTTATAAATTCAACTATTATTTTATGTGACATATCTTATTCAGGTCAGTACTAAATAAACAACAACATGCATTTTGTATGATCCCTCTTATTTTGCTAAAATAATTATCATTTTGCAGATTCTAAAAGGTGTATGTAAACTTTTGACCTGCGTTTTTTGACTGTAGCCACTGACTTTCATTATATAAATCACCAAGCACCACAGTTTGAGCTAAAAATCTTCTTTACTGTTCTGCTGAAGAAAAGAGTAATCTACATCTTGGATGGCCTGAGGGTGAGCAATTCTTCATTTTTGAATGAACTATCCCTTTTAAGCATGGATGTAAAGCATTTCTTTGCATGCTTCTAATCTCAACACAGACGCATTAGTTGTAACATGCATCCATAAAGGACAATTGCACATAATCCCTGATGAGCCCACACTCTATTTACCAAGTTGGAAAAGCAGAGAGTGTTGGAAGCGGTTCAAATGGCTGTCTCGTTCAATCCCCACCGCGTCAGTCAGAGCCCGAGCGCTGTATGCCAACAGCGGAGCAGCACTTGCCATTCTGACGGCCGAAGTCAAATATGCTGGATCTCATTTGTATACAGATCACAGGCCGTGCTGTAATACTCCAGCGTTCGCTCAAACAATGGAGCCATTGTGAATTAGGATCAGTTGCACATGTCGCTCTGCTATACGGACATGCAGCGAACACAAGCACGCGTGTGCACCGCGTCACGGGCTGGAACGCAACCCAACGCAATACTGCAAACAAACCGCTCTAGTGGACTTGCATTCAGGAAGATTAGAGTTGCTGCAATTGCAGATATCCGGGAACATGTCAGATTGCGTGCGTTTAGAAAAGGCGATTTAGATTTGCAGAGCTTTTGGCGTGTAATGCTGTTGTCGCCATTGTGTTGAAGTCAGAAAGACCATCAGATTCCATCCCGTAATTATTTGCAACGCTTACAGTGGTGCTCATAATTATCTCCAAAAAATCAATATTGTTTGCTCTAGATATGTGCTAATCCAAAGCACTCACAATCCAAATATCAGCAAACAATCATTTAGCTGCTAATTGCAATGCTAAACAAATTCACGGGATCCCTGTAGCTCTGGGTTGCACAAGTGGTGTTTACTACAAGTTAAGCACTGCTATTAATGAGGTGAGATGTGAGCGGTCAGACTTACAATGACAATAAGATGGGTGAAAAATCTCACAGACACACACTGTTTTAAGATTTGAAGATGCATTTTTCACACAAGACAGTAATAAAAGTAATAAAAAACAGAATAAAAAATGTCCTAGTAAACAGAGAAGACTACCAAGCAACCACCCAAAACACTCTAGTAAACAGAGACACCCTAGCAACTACCTAGCAACCACCCAAAACATCCTAGTAAACAAAGAAGACACCTTAGCAACCATCCAATACGTCCTAGTAAACAGAGAAGACATCCTAGCAACTACCAAGCAACCACCCAAAACAACCTAGTAAACAAAGACACCCTAGCAACTACCTAACAACCACCCAAAACGTCCTAGTGAACAAAGACGCCCTAGCAACTACAAAGCAACCACCCAAAACATCCTAGTAAACAAAGAAGACACCCTAGCAACCATCCAAAACGTCCTAGTAAACAGAGAAGACATCCTAGCAACTACCAAGAAACCACCCAAAACAACCTAGTAAACAAAGACACCCTAGCAACTACCTAACAACCACCCAAAACGTCCTAGTAAACAAAGACGCCCTAGCAACTACCAAGCAACCACCCATAACGTCCTAGTAAACAGAGAAGACATCCTAGCAGCTACCTAGCAAACACTTAGAACACTCTAGAAATCCCCAAGAACACCATAGCTGCAACCCAAAACACCCTAGTAACAACCCAGAACACCCTAACAACCACATAGAACACCCTATAAACCGCCCAGAACACCCTAATAACAGACCAGAATGCCTTAGCAACCACCTAGAAAACCCCATCAACCATCCAGGATGCCATAGCAACCACCAGAACACCCTAATAATGTTCTAGCAAACACCTAGAACACACTTCCCAAAATGCCCTAGCAACGAGCTAAAACACCACAACAACCACCCAGAACACCCCATCAACCATCCAGGATGCCATAGCGACCACTCAGAACACTCGAACAATGTCCTTACCACCTAGAACACCATAACAAGCTGGAATGCCTTAGCAACCACCCAGAACACCCTAACAATGTCATAGCAACGACCCAGAATGCCCTAGCAACCACCTAGAACACAATAACAAGCCAGAATGCCTTAGCAATCACACAGAACACCCTAACAACTACCCAGAACACCATTACAAACCAGAATGCTTTGGCAAACACCCAGAACACCCTAACAATGTCCTATGAACCACCCAGAACACCACAGCAATAACTCATAATGCCCTAGCAACATCCCAGAACACCCTAACAATGTTCTAGCAACCACCCAGAAGACCTTTACAATCGCCCAAAATGCACTAGAAACCAACTATAACACAGTAACAATGTAGAATGCCCTAGCAACCAACCAGAACACCATAACAACAACCAAGAATGCCCTAGCAACCTGTGAACCACCCAGCAATAACTCATACTGCCCTAGCAACCACCCAGAACACCCTAACAATGTCCTAGCAACTATCCAGAAGACCCTTACAACCACCCAAAATGCCCTAGCAACCACCCAGAACACCGTAACAATACAAAATGCCATAGCAACCACCCAGAACACAGTAATAATGTCTTTGCAAGCAACAAAACACTGTTAAAACAATACAAAATCTCCTAACCACCCAGGAAACCCTAATGTGGCTGTTAGAGTGTTGTTGGTGGTTGCTAAGGGAATGTAATCACCTGGCAATGCTCTAGAAACCAACCTAGAATGCCCTAGCAACCCAATCAACCACCTGGAACACCATAGCATCCACCAGAACACTCTACTGTAGCAACTGCCCAAAACACCAAGCCAACCACAAGGGACAGCCCAGTAACCACCAAAAAGCTCTAGCAACCACCTAAAACACCCTAGCAAGTACCCAATACACTCTAGCAATGACTTAGCAGCCACCTGGGCTGAACAACCCAGAATGTCTCATCAACCACCTAGAACACTGTAAATAACAACCCAAATATCCACTAGCAACTACCCAGAATGCCCTAGCAACCACCCAAATGCCCTAGATGATGACCTAGCAACCACCAAAACACCGTATAAACAAGGCAAAATCTCTAAGCAACCACCCAGAAAACCCTAATGTGGTTGTTAGGGTGTTCTGCTAGCAAGAAACCAACTAGCAATGACTTAGCAACCACCTGGAACACCCTAGGCTGGACGCTGTAAATAACAACCCAAAATCCACTAGCGACTACCCAGAACACAATAAGAACTACCCAAAATGCCCTAGCAACCACCCAAATGCCCTAGACGATGACCTAGCAACCACCTGGAACACTCTACTGTAGCAACAGCCCATAACAGCAAGCCAACCACCCAGAACAGCCTAGCAACCACCCACATCCTTGCATCAATCAGAAACACTTTAGCAGCCGCAGAGCAACATATTAAAGAGCAGCCGTGTCCGCCACATGTAATGCTAACTGAGCTCGTCCAGTTCATTGTTTACCTTCACTTATTGTCATTTCATTCATCACGTATCGGCTTTGAGATTTTACTGTCGGCCTAAATGTACTTCAATCCGTCGCTAATCAAATCAGCCTGTTGTGTTACGCTACAGGAAAGATGGCCTGACTCGAGCATGTTGCAAACACAGGCAAAGATCGATCGGAGTGATCTAATTGGATATATTTCCTCTGACGCTTCCCTCGGCTGAATGCTGATGATGGAGAGAGTCTCACAGGCAGCCGCCGGCTCTCTGAGAGCAGAAGACCTCGCCTGGCCAATAAGATGTGTTAAGGAGTTTTTCCAGAGCCTTGCCAGCAAAGAAGTGCATGTCAATTTATCTTCCAGCCCTTTGTAAAGGTCTTGTCCGAGTTAAAGGGATAGTTCACCTATGAATGAAAATGTACTCACCCTCAGGCCATCCAAAATGTGGGTGACTTTTTATTCAGTAGAACAGTAAAGAAGATTTTTAGCTCAAACTTTGAGCCTTGAAAACTGAAAATTACAACAATTACAATTCATTTTGTGCTTCTTTGCCTTTGCTTAGTGACAGTATCCATGGACTTGCATTATATGATTCACCAAGGACCACAGTTTCAGCTAAAAATATTCTTTACTGTTCTCCTGGAGAAAAACCATCATCTACATCTTGGATAGCCTGAGGATGAGTACATTAACAGCAAATTTTCCTTTTTGGATGAACTATCCCTTTAAGGAGCCGTGCCAGCAATGAAGCGCATGTCAATTTATCTTCCAGCACTTTTTAAAAGTCTCATCTGAGTTAAAGCCCACCAACACGATATCTCAGCGTTAATCTTCCTGCGAGAATATTTCCTTTACTTCACTACAACAAACCTACTCTTTTCCACATGGCCATTTGAGGGTTTATGAACTTGTTTATGTGTCTGCTAATTCAGTTTACATAACACGTATTACGTTAGCATTAGTGAGCATTACCGGCGGGCTGAGAGTATTACATGTTTCTGTATCCTTATTTCCTCAATCCGCTTTCACAAATTATTCAACATTTAGGGGTGTCACGCACCGATTTTTTCCCCAAGCTCACTTGGTACGAGACGACAGAGAGCTAAAGCAAAAGAAGAACACTTTAGGTACCACCTAGAACCAGCAGAACACCTTAGAAATCCCCCACAACACCTCAAAACCACCTAGAAAAACCTAGCATCCACCTAGAACCATCAGAACACCCAATGTGCCCTAGCAACCATCCACAACGCCCTAGAAATTGCCCAGAAATACCTAGGATATCTTCAAAACCACCTAAAACACCCTAGTAAACACCTAAGATGTCATAGAAACCACCTGGAACCATCAAGAACACCCTAAAAATCCCAGAACACCCAAAATGCCGTATCAACCACCCAGGATGCTATAGAAACTGCCGTAAAAAAGAAAACCCAGAAAACCAGATCAATCACCTTGAATGGCCTAGAAGCCACCTATAATCATTTGAACACCTAAAATGCCCCAGCAACCATCCACAACAGCCTAGAAACTGCCCAGAAAACCCTAGTTTAGAAACCACCTAGAACCATCAGAACACCCTAGAAATCCCAGAACACCCAAAATACCCTAGCAACTACCCAAGATGCTATAGAAACTGCCCTAAAAACCCTAACAACAACCCAGGACACCCTAGTAACTGCCCAGAAAACCTGATCAATCACCTCAGATGGCCTAAAAACCACCTAGAACATCCTATCAACCACCTAGAACAATCAGAACATCCTGGAAACCACCTAGGATGCCCTAGAAACCACCTAGAACCATCAGAACACTCTAAAAAAACATAACGCCCAAAATGCACTAGCAACCACCCAGGACAAACTAGAAACTGCTCTAAAAGCCCTAGCAACCACCTAGGACATCCTAAAAACCATCTAGAACCATCAGAACACCATATAAATTCCCAGAACACCCAAAATGCCCTGGCAACCACCCAGGATGTCCTAGAAACTGCCCAGAAAAACCTAGCAACGACATAGGAGACCTTAGAAACCACTTAGAGCCATCGGAACACCCTTAAAAAACCCCAGAACATCTAAAATGCCCTAGCAACCACCCAGGATGTCCTAGAAACTGCCCAGAAAACCCTAGCCTAACAACCACATAGGACATCCTAGAAACCACCTAGAACCATCAGAACACCCTAAAAATCCCCCAGAACATCCCAAATGCCCTAGCAACCACCCAGGACACCATAGACACTGCCCTAATAACCCTAGCAACCACCTAGGACATCCTAGAAACCACCTAGAACCATCAGAACACCAAAGAAATCCCCAGAACACCCAAAATGCCCTAGCAACCACCCAGAATGCCCTAGAAACTACCCAGAAAACCCTAGAAACCCCACAGGACACATTAGAAACCACCTTGAACCATCAGAACACCCTAAAAATCCTCCAGAACATCCAAAATGCCTTACCAACCACCCAGGATGCTGTAGAAACTGCCCTTAAACCCCTAGAAACCACCTAGAACATCCTATAAACCATCTAGAAGCATCAGAACACCAAAGAAATCCCCCAGAACACCCAAAATGCTCTAGCAACCACCTAGGATGTCTTGGAAACTGCCCTAAAAACCATAGCAACCTTCTAGAACCCCAGAACACCCAAAATGCCATAGCAACCACCTAGGATGTCTTAGAAACTGTCCTAAAAACCATAGCAACCATCTAGAACCACAGAACACCCAAAATGCCCTAGAAACCACCCAGGATGTCTTAGAAACTGCCCTAAAAACCATAGCAACCAACTAGAACCACAGAACACCCAAAATGCCCTAGCAACCACCTAGGATGTCTTAGAAACTGCCCTAAAAACCATAGCAACCATCTAGAACCCCAGAACACCCAAAATGCCATAGCAACGACCTAGGATGTCTTAGAAACTGCCCTAAAAACCATAGCAACCATCTAGAACCCCAGAACACCCAAAATGCCATAGCAACCACCTAGGATGTCTTAGAAACTGCCCTAAAAACCATAGCAACCATCTAGAACCACAGAACACCCAAAATGCCCTAGCAACCACCTAGGATGTCTTAGAAACTGCCCTAAAAACCATAGCAACCATCTAGAACCACAGAACATCCAAAATGCCCTAGCAACCACCCAGGATGTCTTAGAAACTGCCCTAAAAACCATAGCAACCATATAGAACCACAGAACACCCAAAATGCCCTAGCAACCACCTAGGAGATCCTAGAAGCCATATAGAACCATCAGAACACTCTAGAAATCCCCCAGACATAGCCATAGATAGATTAGATAGATTAGATTAGATAGATAGACAGATAGATGTTGTGGCTGATTCAGGTCAAATTGTCACAGTCAGTTGTTGAGTTCTGCATGGCTCTGGTTAACATTTAGGGTTTCTCTGTAAGTCTTTACTCAGGCACGGCTCACTGCAAGCAGCACTTACACAAACACACTGAGGCCGCAGCGTTTGTGTCTCTGTTAGGTGCTAAATGAAAATGAATTCATTTCCTGTATCTCCAGCTGCTCTGTATCACTGACACTCTATATCTCAGCAGAACAGATAACGCTTACGCTATTTAATACATCTTCACTAATGTTTTTCCCAAACACATCCCGTATGCACCCACAATCAGGTCCCTATTGCAATCACACTATTTATTTGGCCTGTAATAAAGCGTTTGTTTCTTTATGTCGGCGTGTGATGCATTGAGAGCAATGATCACTGGACTCACTGATGACACTGAAAAACACCAGCTGCTGAAACTCGGAGAACAGCTGGAAATCAGAGCTGCGCTTCTCAACCCCAAAACCACTCTAAGATCTCAACATGCTGAACGCAAACAAATACAATGCAACTGGTGTATATTAGGGATTGCAAAGTGAAATAAACAGACTTAACTTTACGCAAACAAAGCAAATCCCATATCTGTTGTTTTCAATGTCAAGGATTAAGTTTAACATTAAAAGAAAAGAAACCTTCATCAGAGGATTTGTGTGGAAGCCTTTTCTTCCAAAGAATAAAAATTAAATAAAAAAAATAATTTCTATATTTTATTATAAATGTACTATACTTTTGTGTAAAATTATCATTTTGTATTCAACTGTCATTTGCAAAGCTTTACAATACTTTTAAACTTGATTAATTTTAATATTAAGCTTTATTAATAATATTTTTTCATTTTTTTTATTTTTTGTTATATTTATATTATTATTCATTTATATTATTTTATAAGTTTAACAGTGTTGTAAAGTTTTGCAAATTACACATTTGAATATAAAATGACAATTTGACACAAAAGTATTCAAATTCAAATAAAATATAGAAAAATATATATCATATAATAGAAAAAAACGATATATATATATACACACACACACACACAATTGAATAAAGTTTAAAAGTCTTGTAAAGCTTTGCTAATGACAAAATTGCATATAAAATGACAATTTGACAAAAGTATAATACAATTTCATATAAAATATAGAAATATAAAATATATATTCATTATTATGACAAAATGTGAGATAAAAAGTTGCATTTTATTTTTTATTATTTTATCCTGTGGCTGAAAACAAGCTTCCATGGATTGGCCCTTTATCACAAACATTTGCACAAACAAGATCTCCTGTCTCAAGGTTTAATGTATTCAGAAAAGAGCTTTCATGGCAATAAGCGGCGTTTAACCATCCGCCCTGGGCAGAGAAATGAACAAATCCAGTCCTGTGAACAATTCATTCTGTTATCATCACTGCAATAAAACCAAAGGCCATTTGGTCTGAACTTACAGATATCACAACATCACTGGCCTATAAAAAATAATTGAGCTATCATCGGGACAAATAAAAAAAGTGAATAAAAGGACATTCATTATACGGCAGTTCTTCAAAAAGAAAATGAATCGACAATTAAAAGCGGCTAGTGTCTTGTGATAAAGCGTTTCGTCTGAATGGAGTCAGAACTAAATGACCAAACACAATGGTCTGGGAATGAGACTATAATTGCTCATTCCGCGGCCATTTTTTAAGGAAGTGACAGCAGAATATCAATTTCTGTGCCATTTCGAGGCACTCGATCAAACTGTGCTGGTCTGACGTAAAGGTTTATGAACATAGAGAGACACAAACATCACAGATATCGATGAGTATATCTGTCATGGAAAAAAGGCAAGGATTTCTGGATTGAATTACCATTTCTATCAGCGCTCATGAAGTGATTTCTCAAGATCAGCCTCTACTTTCATTCCAGCCTGTTAATGTGGGAATGTTAAAATGCTTTTGCGAGGCCAGACCAAACATCCTCTCACAGATATCACACTTGACACTGATAGTGCTCTTCACATGACTTTATTTTGCTCATTTTTCACGGACGCCGGCTGTTCTAGGTTACCAGATTGTTGGAGAAAAATGCACTAATGTCTTTTTTGCTTAAAAATGTAATGCAACTAGATGACTAATACAAATTTACGAACAAAAACAATATTAAAAAAGTCCTAATAATTCCTTTAAATTGCAAACTATGACTATAATATTCATAATGCATGACAATCTATATATATATAATATATATATGTAAAAAATAATAATATAAAATTAATAATGTGTAAAAGTGTTGTAAAGCTTTGCAAATGAAAGAAAATATAATATATAAACTATATATGTGAAATTTAATGTATAAATATAATAATTATTTGTAAATATAATTATATATACAAGTTTAAAAGTCTTGTAAAGTTTTGCTAATGACACAATTGAATATAAAATGACAATTCAGCACAAAAGTATAATAAAATTTCAAATAAAATATAAAAAAATTATATAATATAAAAATATATATTATATATATAATATGTTAATATTATTTATAAATATAATTATATATATATATATATATATACATACAGACACAAGATAAAAATATGCAAGATAAAATATTGTTAATAAAGCTTAATATTTTGTAAATGACAATTGCATATAAAATGGCAATTCAGCAGAAAAGTATAATACAATTTCAAATTAAATATAAAAAAATATATAATATATAATATAAAAAACTACATATATATATAGAGAGAGATTTTTTATATAAATATCATAATTATAATTTATAATAATAATAAATATATATGTTAATATATATATATATATATATATATAATATATAAATATCAT